>NC_056739.1:1929913436-1930146087 GCF_019279795.1 Protopterus annectens | reverse complement strand
AATGCCTAATAAGATTCTTGCTTGGAAACCAAAGGTCCCAAAGTAGCGTCCAAAATTAATGAAATACCCTCGGTAACTGAATGAGGAGAGGACATGATGGGCCTAAATGGGGGATTGGTGATGCTTTTATGTGTTTTGGGGATGCCAAACAGAACCCCTACCCTTGGTTTATTAATCACACAAAATTCATAAACATCCAGATCTATTTCATTGTTCATAAGGGCATCATATAAAAGGGAATGTATAAATCTCTCTTTTTTCTTTATTTCAAGAGGAGTAATGATTTCATATTCATCCTGATTGTTTAATAGAACTAACATTTCCTTAGTGTATTGTTCTTGTGTCATTATGACAATATTCCCTCCCTTGTCGCTTTTCATAAAACGTAAAAAACTGTTTTTATGCCATAATTCATTAAAGGCTTTTCTCTCATGAAAATTTAAGTTATGATTAAATTTTAAGTTACTTGTAAAAACCTTATCAAGCTCTTTAAGACATGTTTCCTCAAAAACTTTAATAGTGTGTATCAAAGGGGGGTTATATACAGAAGTTTTTTTTAAAGTTTTCCTAACTTCGGGAATGTCATTCAAAATATAAGTAAGATTTAATTTCCTCACAAATTTTTTAATGTCCAAAACAGTTTTTCCAGTTTTTTTTTTATTTAAGTATGGGGTTTTTTTTCTTAATTTGTATTCTGAAGAAGTCTTTCGACGAAAGCGGTTATTAAATTGTTACTACGCTATTTCCTTGTGGTCTATGCCTCATTGAATTTTATCTACGAACTTGTCTCCTTGTCTTGGGTTCTAGTGCTGTGATTTTTGGTATTTTGTATAACAATACATGCAGAGAAATTATTCAGGACTTATACCTTTATTAATGGGTTACAACACTCTTTTTCAGGCTCTCTCACTTATTTTACATAACAGTACATGCAGAGAGGTTATTCAAGCCTTATTATACCTTTATTATTGGGCTACAACACTTTTTGTCAGGCTCTCTCACTTATTTTATATAACAATACATGCAGAATAATTACTAACCTGCCTGGTGGCGCAGCCTTAGCAGCCTATCTGCATAGGCTTGCTGATTCGCAGCACGGACACCTGCAGCTGTGAAGTAAATGAAGTGATGTTGAGACATATACCTATCCATACTATCGACTACAATAGCAGTTCTTACATACTTCATTCCATGGCTACCTTCACAGTAGTGGGGCATTTGCCATCCCACGGGCCTCCTGTATCCATTGGTTCAGTTGGTCCTGCTTGCGTCTCTTCAGGTCTGCATGATGGTGTCTGACCTGCTCACCAGTCCGAGGGACGCCTGTGGCACTGGTGAGTTCATGTGCGAAACGGTTCCAGGCTTCCGCTTTGTATTCCATGCCCTGGAACTGGCCCTGCAGGAGTCTGGCATCATGATGATGGACGAGGAGCCAAACCATCACTTTTGACTCCTCAATGCCCCACCGTTGCGCTCAAAAGCGAGAGCCCTCTCCAACACCAGCCATTGCTGCCTGCAGATGGGAGCTACAACCAGTTATGGCAAATATTCCCACCTATGGAGCTTAAATATGCCTCATTTCCTGCACTTATTTGTGATTGGCTGGATTTGAAAATTCTCAGCTGAGTGCACACCTGCTTAGAACTGGGTAAACTCTGATTAATATGTATATGTGTGTTGGCAGTGCATGAACATCAAATGCTGTCATGGCTTAGTGGTTCAGTACTTTGATTATGGTGCACACTATCCCGGGTTCGAGGCCTGTCTTTGCTTTTTATTTTACTACTGGCCTGACCGGTTAGGAGGTGTGGCTGTGTTTAGCTGACTTTGCTCAACTTTGCCCAACGTTGCTGTACATTTACCGACGTTGTGCTAGTTAGCGTGGTGCGCAGCTTCATGCAAACATGTTTTGCTTGCACTAGTTGGCGCGATGCGCAGCTCCGTGCAAAGCTATTGTGCTAGTTAAAGCACTGCTAAGCTCTGAGCAATTATACTTAAATATGTTTAATACTGGTAAACTTTGCTTAGCAGTGCTTCACACTGCTTAAGATACATTGCTTATGTATTTATCAGTATGCATGACCATTTCACCTTCTTAGATATATATATATATATATATATATATATATATATATATATATATATATATATATAAAATATAGTTCACTACTACATAGGCCATTTCAATGCATTTTACTAAAATTTAAAAGGTAAATGTCAGGAATTATTTTTATGCACAGATTTACTACATAAAATGGGAAGGGGAGTGGTGGGACTCAAACTACCACTACGCTATTGCTGTTTGGCTTAATTTGTATATAAGTAGTTTATTATCCTCTTCGATGTCTGAACTGCTAACTGTAGCTAAGCAATGGGCAAACCCACGCACACACTCGCAAATACGGGCAGTTATATCGGGAATGATAAAAAAAAAAGTTTTACATTTTATTATATTTGTACAGGGTTTGGAATGTGGGGGAGTGAAGTGTTGGGGATATACACATTTGAGCGGACCCGCTCATGTCTGATGACATTTGCAGTTTAGGCACTTGCAGGGACATGGATATTTGGACTGCTCGGCAGTCTGACACGCCCCCTGCACTCGTACACGCTCCGTGTTAGCCTTTGAGTTGAGTCAGCGCACCCTCATGAATATGCATGGCATGCTGACGTCATACTCTTAGGTTGCAGTTTCCGAGTAAGACTTATTTAGTCTTACATGGAAGATGGTGAATCCCGGCCATAAACTTTTAATGATAGTGAGCACTTTCGCAGCACCTTTTCTGCTTCATCAGACATTACAGAAAAAAACAAAAGACAACATTTTTAAAATACAAACCAGCCAATGAGGTCACTTGGCCAATTCTGCCTTGAAGTTACAGATTATAAAATGAATCTAATACATCAATGGTCTGTACAAACAACAATAATGCACCAAATAGTAACATATATAAAAAATCGCTGGATGGGCCTGTTTTTTCTTGCCTTCTTCTGGTTTCTCCCAAATCTTCTTCACCAGATCATCATCTGATTTTCTGCACATACACCCAAACCACCGTAATGTGTTCTGCTTAACCTTTTCTGCAATTGGAGTTACTTGGCCTTCTGCTCTGATGTCCTTATTTATTCATCTGTCTGACAGCATGCATTGTATCACCCATATCATGCAGTTTATTTCCATCACTTATAGCTTCCTCAACTGCTGTGCCTTTACCGTCCAAGTTTCTGTACCATACAGATGAATGGTTTTGTACAGCTCACTTTTCAGCTTCTTTGACATTCTCCTAAGACACACTACCCTCACACTCTGTGCCAGTTGGCTGCAGCACCTCTGATTCTAGCTTTGCCCTCCTCATTCAGACTTCCTTTCTCCTCAACCACCCCTTTCAGAGCTGTCTTGTCTGTACCTAGTTTCATTCCATGTACTTGCAGTTTTGCACTCCATTCCTCTATCGTTTACTAAAGTTTCTGTTCAGAGTCTTCCTGTAATATCACACCATCTGCATATAGCAACTTTGTTAATCTATCCCTAGTGACTTGTTTTCAAATGTAGTTCATCACCAGTATGAATAGTAGCAGGCACAGATCTGAGCCCTGATGCACACTGACTCCCACTGGGACCACTCTGCAAGTCTGTACACTGTTCATACTTGTATCATTGAGTCCTTGAGCACATACTCTACAATTTTACCAATGTTTCTGGTACTTAAGACCTTCACAGGACTGCCAAAATCAGTTCTATTGGAATCTTTTCACATACTTTCTCCAAGTCTAGGAATACCCAGTTTGAATCTTTCCTCATCTCCAGCCTTTTCTGCACTGTACACATTAGCTCAGTTTTGCTGGATCATGATCTGAATTTGGGCAGCTCATCTTTTATCTTATTTTCTGCTACTCTGTGTCCTGGTTTATCCGTCACTTTCTCCAGTACTTTCATGCAGTGTGACAGGACTCTTATTCTGGTAGCTGTCAATCCAGCATGGAAAATTTCAGAATGGTATGCCTTGTCAATTTCACCCCCTAACATTGTAAATTCTGTTTACACACATCCCTGTTATATTGCCAAGGCGGCAAATGAAATCGACCATATTCTGGTGCTTCACTTATCTGTTTTTGTCTCAAAGTACACCAGAAATAGTAAGTATCCCATGTACTGCATGAGGTCAAACTACAGATCAGTAGCCTAGTAAATACCTATAACCTATCCCTTACTGTATTAATATGTAATCCGGACAAATGGATGGGAAACCACAAAATTCGCCCATGGTTTAGCACCCTTGTTCCTTACGGATAAGGGTAACATGTAAATGTTCTGCCAGCTCTGGGTTATTCTTGCTTAAATTACAAGGGCTAAAAATGTCATGGGATGCAAGGATAGGCTTTTAAAGATCCTTATGGATCATTAGCCTAGTAAATGCCAATGAATCTATGAACCTGTTTACATACATCTCTCTAGGCAGACAGAATAAAATCCATCTGCAAAAATTACTATCTGTTTGCTCTTTGTCCAATTATAGGCATGGCAAGAAAGTCACTAAACAATAGCTTTAAAAATGGCTTGCCTACTTCATTACGCTTAACTCTGAATATTATGGAAAGGACTGCATGCCCTCCAAGGCACAGTCTACTGGGACATCATCCACATCCATGATCTTCTTCTACTGTTCCTTCATGAATGACATTTGTGCCACAGTTACATATTTTTTTTCCTGCACATATTCACTAAACATTAGTTGGATGTGGGTTCTGAAAAGCAGAGCATCTTCCGGGGACATTGTGATGAAGGGGAAACAATTCTGTCATGCTTGGCCTTCCTCCATAGGTTCATGATACCAGATATGAAAGTCATTGGTACCTACCATATCTGTAGACCAGTAAATAGATACTTTTGATTATAGGAGACTTCCTTCCATCCATCTCCATTGCATAACCACTTTCACTTTGGGATTCTCAAACCAGTTAGAAGTTGGAAATGCCATAGAAACAATGTATTGTGGTATGAGAAAGGCAGGATTATACAGCCTGAGAACATTTTGACTGTTGTGGCACACCTTGGGATTCTCAAACCAGGTAGAGGTTGGAAATGCCACAGAAACAATGTATTGTGGTATGTATTGTAGTATGAGGAAGGGCAGGATTGTACAGCCTGAGAAAATTCTGACTAAGTGGCCCACCTTGGGATTCTCAAACCAGGTAGAAGTTGGAAATGCCACAGAAACAATGTATTGTGGTATGAGAAAGGGCAGGATTGTACAGCCCGAGAAAATTTTGACTGTTAAGTGGCCCTAGACCCACAAATTAAGTCCTGATTGCCAACAGCTGCAGTTTCTACTCTAAGATGTAGCATTACAGTAAGCACCAATATATTTTGTTTGTTTTTAATGTTAGACTTTGGCTGGGGGAGTTAGAAAGTGTGTTCCAGTGAAGTCATTTTGCTCTGTAGGGTTTGTGCATTTGAGTTATAGCATATATAATTATTCTATTCTTTGTATAAGAGATTTAAGGTTAATTAGTATTTGGCACCTTGTTTATCTTTTAAACATACCCATTATTTCTTTTCCTTGAGACGCAATAAAAACACTTTTCAAAAAACAAGACTCTTCAGTATGTCTCTTTATGCTGAAACAAGACACTGGCTAAGTGAGTCACTGAAGAAAGGTCAAGTATGAAAAGGCAGTTTGTATAATAAAGATGTTTGCAATGCATAATATAATTGTTTTGACTGTATTATATTAATACATGCCATTTAGCAACCTATATTCATATTAGGGTCACATTACAACTGGCAGAGCTTCTGTCTGTTGCAGTATACAGGAGATGAGGATATAAGTGACTGCTTGGATACAAAATCACAGCATTGATTTGTTTAGCATTATGTATTTTCCTCAATGGCTTGAATTCCTTATGACCAGAAACAAGAACAGCAGAAAAGCTTGACCAGAGTAAAGTACCCCATGTCCCTCTAAAGAAATTTCAACATAGTGAGGATTTTACAGAGGCTTTTTTCCTGAGAAAGTTCAAGCAGAAATTAACTCTCTACAACATTAACCTGAACATGTTACTTAAACTTCGTGCTCAATATAGAAGTACACAGATTATACAATATGATTGTAAAAATGTCACACTAAGCATCTCACCCAAAACATATACATCATACTTAAAGAAGTTAACTTAAAATGTCTGTGGTATATCAAAACTTTTAGTAGTGAATTTGTGTGGTTTTCCAAGTCTTCAAATTTACTTTTAAAGTCTCAGTTGCCATTTAACAAATCAAAGGATTTTGGTAGAAAGAAAGTAAATAAATACAGATGAATAAATGTACCAAATCTTGTTTCCTTTAACTTACCAACATATCTGTAACATTCTGTGGTCTGACTGGGCTGTCAAGTGATTTTGTATGTCAGTTAAGGCATCTTAATCCTACAGTATATATCTGTTAGCAAATATTAAATACGTAAATAAAATGCACTTTGTATTTCTACAAGACGGCATTTCTTTTGCTTCCCTTTTATTCCAAGCTATTCTTGTTCACATGGATCGGTAATATTCTGTATTATACCATGATCCCCCCAAAACGTGCACGCTGATTGGCCAGCGTGCGTTGTAATCGAAGTTATACTAATGGAAAAGGTCCGTCGCCCGGACTTTTTCCATTAGTATAACTTGTTTAAACATGTCTCGCTATGTTAAAGGGTTTAACATAGCGAGACAGCTTTAAAATAAGCAACGGAGATCTCCGCTGCTTATTTTAAAGCTGTCTCGCCATGTTAAACCCATTTAACATAGCGAGACAGTGTTTAAAAGCAACGGAGAAAGCAAGATCTCCGTTGCTTTTAGTGTCGCTATGTTAAATGAGTTTAACATAGCGAGACAGTTTTAAAATAAGCAACGGAGATGTCCGTTGCTTATTTTAACTGTCTCGCCATGTTAAACTCATTTAACATAGCGAGACATTAAAAAAAGCAACGGAGATCTTGCTTTCTCCGTTTTGCTCACAGCTCTGATGTACCGCGCAGGCGCGCAGTACATCAGAACTGCCGCGGATGCCAGACATCTGCGGAAGGGCAGTAAACAGGCATTATACTATGCCATTATTTAAGAAAAGTAACAGTTTCTTTTCTTAAATAATGTCATGATATAGCAATAACTCACTTCTGGTGGTACTAATTTACCCACGGTTGGCTTTTGGTCCTCGGCCGCCTCGGGACCAAACCACGCCAACCGTGGGTAAATTTAGCATTACCCACACCCAGGCGTGGGTTATTGCTATATTAACACTGCTTATTCTGAAAAAAAAAAAAATTTAGAGAGCAGTTAGCAAATCTGTCTGATTTGAGTTTTTTATTTAGTAAAATTTCTTAAACAGACTGCCAAAGACAGTTTGCTGAGTCAGCTACAAAACTGTGGCCATACAAGTTATTTTTGTAAAGAGTAAAATGCCCTAGTTACAATGAATACATGCTCTTCTAGTCACTCTGTTAGCAAGAGCTGTCTAGTTTTGTGCCTTTCATTCTGAGATGCTCACTCAGGTTTAATTCACTCCTGACACTGAGCCCATTTGTCTTTACATTGCAGTAGTAGGAATGTTTTTTGATTCATCCTAGTTGTGTTTGAAGTCACTAGCAGGATTGAAGCAGGGCTACTACATTGCAACCTGTGCTTTTCTTGACCTAAAATCTGAAGCAGAATGGGCTGTAAGATAGAGCAGCCAATAAGAAAAATTTCTAAAGAAGACAATGTGCAGGTTCAGTACAAACATAACCCGGTGTGCACTGACCATGCTGAAAATTAAGAAATGGCACACAAAGGGAATAGCAGTTAAGCTGCCTTTTCTAATATGTGTATATAAAGAGAGATTTTTTTTAAGGACGAAAGCATGCAGTGGTTTAAGAAAAGCTCTGCATAGAGTATAGTTTTACTTTGTCAGATTGTCTGTGTTGTACTTACCTTGATCTCATATTCTTCGAATCAGTAGTTGCGAAGGAGTAAAGGCTTCCACTGGTACCAGCATGGACTTCCATCACCCCTTTGGTCTCTGTGCTGACCTTTCCGAATATCTGTGATTCAGCGTGACTCACCATGAGTAAATACTGAAGAATAACTGAAAGAACTCACCAATTGCTTGTGTGTTGGATTTTCCCACTGGCTGTTTTGCTGAAGAGAAAACTAAGTTTTCCAGACACTGAGTGATCACTTCAAAGACTAGAGAGTAGTTATGTTGTTATATAGTATATGTTTCAACAATGTAAGCCATTCAGGAACTTGTAGTTAGCCTATATCTTCTTGAGTACTAATTCTCCACAATTAGTTTTTCCTAAAAAAAAAAAAAAAAAAATCAACAACCATCCTGAGAATGATTAAACTGCAGATAAACATTAATTTGATCAACATTTCTGCAGTTACACCCCAGTTTATACATAGCTCTCAACTGTCCAGATTTTTTCCTTACATTTTTAGTCTGTTCCTCATAAAATGTGTGGTTTAATGGCAAATCAGAGGATTTAAGTCATTAAATAATGGTAGACATTTGAGCTTCAGACTTCCAATCCTTCAGAAAATACAAGATTACACAAATCCTGTTATTCTAGCAACTTTCTAAGTTTATAAGAGCGATATTTAAAATCTGTCCCTATTTTGGCCTTGTTCTCCTCATTACTTTTGGCTTTATCCAGATTTCTTGTGCTAGGGGGTTGAGAGGTATGAATTTATACCTTTTTGGTGCCCTGGGGTAGAATCAATAGCAACTGTCATTGCTAACCTCATTGTTCTGATCAGAAGTGTTATGCAATTCACTGCAGTTTTCAGTTCTGAATTTTGAAATACAAATTGTCTATGATGTAAATGCTCCAGCTTTCAACCAAGCTAGTAAAAATCTGTTTCACATCCAAGTCAATACATGCTCCAAGGTTTGTATAGTGTTTTGCAATTGTTTTAGCAACTTTCACAATCCTCACCAGCATGACCAGTTGTGATTGAACCAAATGAATCAGTGTATGTTTCTCAGCTGTATTAATTTAATAGTTTAGTGTGGTGGAAAGTGGTTACTGTTAGCTTTAATCTTCATACAAGTAAAAAAGTACTCAGCACTTCAAGCATATGCAGTATTGGTGAGGGGGGTTTCCATTCATATGCGGTAATATGGCCAACAGAACTAATTTTCCTTTAGGTTTCTGACATCTGGGGGATTTATGACTGTATTGTTGGCAATAAATGTCACTGAGTTGCAGAGTGGTGACCTCTGAGTGTGTTGTAATCTACTGAGAGTTAGGGATGTTGCCCAGTAGATGATGCATGGGAGGACACAGCCCACACTGTGTCATGTTTAATTTCATTCTTATTTGATATTTATTTTTAGTGTTTGAGGGTGTATAGAGTGAGACTCATTTTTTTCTCATCATTCTAAGTTGATTGAACAAAAGCATTACTGGAATCAAAGGAAATCTTGGTTATTATAGCACATTACCTATGTTAATCCGAATGACCTGAAAACAAGTTTTGCTTCTCTAATTCATTTATATCATGAAGCATCACTCAAGAATACTAAAAAGAAATGAGAGCCACCCTGTACCCTCCATATGGGCTTGGACCACCTTCCCCCCACACACATACACATGTACACACACTCTCTCCTTACCAGTAAAACCCAGCATCTCACAGTCAGTCAACAGTGGAGAAAAAAAACACTAAGTCCGTTGCCAAACGACACAGTAGAAGTCAATGCAGTTCAGAAAGTTATGATTAACAGAACTCAGTGAAAACCATATTCACAAATTACACTCACTGGAGTATAGAATAATCTTATCCAGCCATGTTTGCTCCGGTATAGTGACAAACTTCAGACTCAAAATATAAATCAGTAAAATAAATCCAAAACATCAAAACATTAAAATCCAAAAAATAAATTAAAAAATCCAAATCAGTGTACTTTTCATAGTATATATAGCAAAGTTGGGTCCAAAAGCATTTGTTGGAGTGGCAGACATGTTATTTGGCACAATGCCATGGTGCAAAGATAAGTTAAAAATATTAGGAAAACATGATAACTATATGAAAACAATCAGACTACTCTCACTGTAATCCATCAATGTTCACACACAGTTACACTTAACTGCATACACCTCAGATGTCTGACTATGAATAAAAAATGGCACAGCAAAGCATTTAAGCTTGCTTTTCACAAATGCACACAATTTCTGCTGAATGTAAATTGATCATGTCAACAAGGTGAGTCATTTTCATGTACAGACAGTCTTGTACCCAGCAATTTTAGTCCCCCTTTGATGACTGTGTACACTACAGATATCTTACTGTGGTAAAAATAAACAGTTATAACAATATATTTCATTTTATTTTACACAAGCACAAAGTAACAACAGTAAAGTAGTCAAACTTATTTCACACAAATGCACACTAATCCTGCAAAGCTATACTGTTGAAATTGAACAAATAACAAGAGGGAAGGGTGGCACAATGGCACAATGGGTAACATTGCTGCCTCCTAGCAAGAGATTCAACTATTCTGTTCTTAGATGCGGTACTTTCTGTGCAGAGTCTGCATGTCCTTCTTGTGTTTGTGTAGGTTTTCTCCTGGTGCTTCAGTTTTCTCCCACATGCTGCAAATTGGATTGGGGACTCTAAATTGCCCATAGGTGTGAATTTGTTAATGTGTGATGCAGAAAAAGACCTGGTAACCTTTCTCCATTTCCCCCTTTGCCTTGAAACCTTCACCGGTACCAATGGTTGTCTGCAGAGTAACTCAAGGAGTCAGATGTGACTCATGGGAGAGCAAATGAGCAAAATTATAACAAAGAAGCACTACTTTGTATAAGGGGTACATTTGTTTACTTGATTTGACTGTCCATAGTTGCACTGACATTCTTTTGCTCATGAATTTCTGAAGTAATTGTGATTTTGTCACATGTAGAAGGCAAGGTGCTCTGCACAAAGACATTTCTGTCTCATGCATGAAATGTTTTTTGGTCAGATTTTAAGATGTTCTTATGCTTTACTGGAGTGATAAAATACAGTACAAAAGGCATATCCTGGATGGAATTCAGCCACATTACCATGCATCCAACTCTTTTACCTCTACATGTGGAATTATTTAACATTCTGAGCAATACTGATTTTCACTTGATTCACTAGCTTTTCCATATGATTTAACAAATGAAGGTAAAATGCATCTAAACTAAACTGGAAAGCCTGTTTTTTTTTTCCACTGTTTTTGTGAGCAGTCAAATTCAGGAATTGGTGGTTTACTGGGAGAAAAGTTGTTTTTCTCCCTCATACTGTTGTTAGGATTTGGGGTGGGGGTTGTCCTTGAGTAGTCAGATAAGCCTTTGCATAATGTTTTCTATACTGCGGAAATTAGTGGTAAAATGGGAAGTCCCTTTCCAAAGAAGCACATCGCTCTTAGATCTAAGAGCAGTCAGAAAACGGTAGCAAATGGCTATCAGATTTAATACTACTCAATTTTAATTTCAGCATAGAAAGCATACTTAAAGTTGTCTATCATTCATCTGCTGTTTTACTGGTGCACTTAAGAAAACCACATCAAAAACTGTCCATGCAGTTCTGGATAATGTCAAATGTAAGCTAAGCAGTGCCAGATATGGACACCACAACAGAAAGTGGAAAAATACAGCTTGTCAGTAGATTGGCTTTACAGCAAAATCAGTTAAATTTACTGCTTGGTAGTTTTAACAAATGGCTTTGAAAACTAATTATAAGCGAGGCTCAAAGGGCATCTCTGATCCCCCTCTCCTTGGCTGCCTCTGCTGTTTGTAATCAATTTTTCTGGGTGTATCTACATGACATAATGACTTTCAAGAACCTTGGATTTTATCTGTGATTTAGAATTAGTGAAGGATGTATTGTGAATCTGGGTTATGTATAAAAAGTGATGACATCTTGCATTTTGATTAGCTACAACTGTGAGTGTTACAAATCCACTATATACCATGCAACATTGCAACATATTATATTTGTTTAGCTTAATGGCTTTAATTTTATTTTTCTTTGAGAAAATAAATGCATGCTTATTTTAGCACAGTAGCTCCAGGCCTGATGTTGACAAGATGTTTACCATTTTGATTTGCATAGCAGACAACCATTACTTCCACATATTTTTATCCCTTGTTTTTCCCTTTCGCTAAATATTCTGGATCAGTTAATTTGTTTATTTACTTATTAGCATATGTGAAAAGAAACAACAGGATGTATAACCTAGAGGTTAGTCTCATGAATTATGAATGAGCCTGGTGTATACAGTAAACTAGTCTGATTCTGTCTCCGCTGTCAAAAGCCTGCTGTGTGGCTTTGATCTAATCAATCTGTTATACAGAGCTTTTATTCTTTCATCTTTCAGGATGCCCCTGAAACAAGCAGTTGTATGTTGTGGCTCTTAAACAGATATAGAAAAACAGACTTAGAAGGAATCAAACTAAACCATATTGAGATTTTAGATATCACTTAAAAGCTTTAAAAGTATAAAAGACAATGAAACAGCCAACCCACAATGACTGTAATAGGAATCATAACAATAATGTTTGTTTGTCTTTCGGCTTTTCCCGGTAAGGAGTCGCCATAGCGGAACTCCGGTCCGCTAATGATTGGCAGTAGATTTTTACAAAACGCTGAGGTGCCAGCTAGATGCCCAACCTTAAACAAAGGCATGCCCATTTACGCACGCATGTCTTTCAAACGCTAACCAACCGCGGGGAGGACATGCAGACTCCACACAGAAGGCACTCCCAAGCCAAGCTGAGAGTCGAATGGGAGACCCTTTTGCTGTGAGGTAACAAAAAATTATTTTAACTCCATCAAGATCCAAGGCCCTTATAGCAGTTTCTAATTCCTTCTTCAAATTTGTTGTAATGCAACATGTTTTAACTTATATGATAACTTACTGAGACATCATGCCATATTTTTAAAGATGACTTGCCTAAATTCCAGTACTGTAATATAGACTGATAGATATATATATATATATATATAGATAGATAGATAGATAGATAGATATATACTGTTCCCCTGCAATAAGCCTTTTCATGAGCCAACTGACAAAAGGTGATCATAGGCGACCATTATCCAGACAGTTGTCAGCATGTTCTGCTTAGCCCTCATATCCCCTCCCAAGTACCTAGTACGAGTTGATGAGTTTAGCCACATTTCCACCCTCCTGAACATGTGCTGTACCATGCATGCCTGTCTCTGGCTACAGTGTGCGCTGCTTGGCAACCATACTTCCATCACAGCCCAGATGCCACCTGTAAACTTACTGGAACAGCCAGCCTCCACTGGATGTCTAGACAACTGAAATCCAAGCTGCCTCCCTCTATCTCAGGAAGAGCGAGCCAGCATAGGCTGTTCATTCTATCCATTCTCTTCAGCTCATCCAGCAGCTGGGTCACTAGACAATCCCAGATCATCTGGACTGCAGTCAGGGCTTCATTCCACTGTGCTGCAGAATCCAGTATTCAAAGTTGTATGCAGCTTCATTATAAATTAGTATTTCTAGCTGGAGTATAGTGCTGTGGTTAGTGTTGCGTAGATAGCAAGTAGAGCAAAATGATGTCTTCTTAATTGCTGTTTTTGAGAAACGGGTTAAATATTGCTTCCTCCGGTGTGGGTACTGCTGCATCTGATCAAGGTTGCATCTGCACAGTGTAGCAGTAAGTAAGAGACCCACTAGCTCACAGAGAATGTTCTTACTTTTGCTGCTACTCAAACTGTGCAGAAGGGCACATCCCCTTTAGATTGGCATATACCTGTTGGATTTATGTGTGCACATTAGTGACTGTATGCTACAACTCCTCCATTACTTTGGCAATGCTGCCCATCTACCTTAGCATTTGTCAGAGCTGTGGCTACTGTATTGCCCTTTGCTGACACTCAGTCTAGTGCCCCTTAACTTTTTCTTTAAGTTAAACAGCAAAAAAAGGACAAAAAAAAAAAAAAAAAAAAAAGCAGAAAGGATCTATCCTGGCTTTCTTGTTTAAAAACGTTACAAACTTTTTTTTTTTTGCATAACTGTTTTTTTAATGCCAATATACATGATAGGACCATAAATACTTTTTTACCTTTTATTTGTATGTGGTCATTATTTAGATGATTGTTGACTTCTATGGCAGGGGGACACTGATAGACAATACATGAATAAAATCAATTTGGTATTATCTTTTCAGCTGAGATTGAACAAACCACTGTTACTTTTTTGGATGCCCTTGTTACCAAATTGGATGACGGTATTTTTTTCTACCTCTCTTTATAGAAAACTGTTTTCCAAAAATATTTATTTAATTTCTGATAGCTGTCATCCTACATGCATGATTAGGAATATACCTAAAACAACGTTTATGCTTGTAAAATACATTTGTGATAATACTGAAAATCAGTAATGTATGATTTATCACATAGGTTCAAAAACAGACAATACAACATGGCATAAATGTGCAGAAGTATGACTAACCTCTCTAATATGGATAGAGTGTATGTTTTCATATAGAGAAAACACTACAGCAGATAATGAGAATATTAGAGTTGTGCTGACATATTGTACTAATACTTTTTGTGATTCAAAAACATTGGGGCATACTACTTTTGGATACTACACTAGCAATGTGATTGAAAGATAGCTGTGTTTTTACATATAAGAAGTGGAAAACCTCTCCCAGCATTTCAGCCAGTTTAATGGTTTATGTTATCCAAATAGAAGTATTCAGACATCAAGGGTTTTGAAGGATAGTAGGAGTTATGAAAGATATATGACAACCATCTATTGCAGACAAGCCACTTTACAAAAAAAAAAAAAAAAAAAACACTGCTGGCACCATTGATATGAAGCCTCTTAACATGTCAGTATGTGCTTGAAGTGGAAGGTGCTCTTTTTCATTATGCAAAACAAAATAAACTGTAAAAGTGAAAAAAAGACCTGTAAGGTCATTAAGAATAGGGGGCAAAGGAGTGCTTGCACAAGATAGGTATGTATTCTAAAACAAGCACCTGCATTTTGTACAAAACTTGTCTGAAGTCCAGAGGTTTCAAGGGACTTATCATTTAGAGTTTCCTAAATATTCACCTACATTTTCCATATTATCATTTAAATTATTCTATGTATGTTAAAAGAGAACAAGTCATACATATTAATTTAGCTTTATTGCATGGAAATTATTTATCTTTATAGTTAATGATTCTATGGGGTGTAGGAGGAGGAAGGTGACTGGGAGAAGGGAGAGAAATGCTTTTGTTGGGAACTGTTTCCTGTTTGGATTATCTTGGAATGTAAATTTGCAGTCACCTATCCAGTCATCCCAATTGATTTCATAGGTTATTACTCAAGTACACTAAGCACTGGGTAACTCACAGCATGGAAGGCTAAGCAGAAATTACACCATTGTAGCTTGTACAACACTCTGTATAGATAAGGGTTTTTTTTTGGTGGGGAGCATTTTTTTACCCTCCTGCATCATCCCGTGGCTCTCTACCCAGTTCCTCAAGTTCATTGCTGGGTATAACAGACACCTTCTTAACCCTCCCTGACTAACTCAGTAGGACTAGGGCTGATGCAAAACTTGTGGGCAATGTGGGGGGTTGGTGATTCACATCAGATGGGAGGAAGTTCCATTTTACGCCTCACCACTGTTATTCCCCCTCTCTTTTGGTCTCTTGTGGTATAATAGAGGGGCAGGCATGGAACGACGATGTGTAACATATTACCTCACAATTACAGAAGCTCTGCCTTGTTTCCAACTTATTCCCTCGTTTGGAATATGCCTCCTTGTATGACATCCCCAGTATCCTCCAGAGATTGTCACAAGAAAACCCAATGGAACCACCAACCCACCAAGGATGGTAATGCCTTTGTCAGACACCCGAGCTACTAATCGATCCTTAGTCAATTGGGCTGTATTCAGGGCTTTATACCTCTACACTTCTGGCACAGCAAAGGGGAATAGTGCTGCTAGTTTACCAGAGTAGCTAAGTGTAATGAGTCCTGGGATTTTTCTGATGAGGAAATGTTGAAATGTCTAAAGTTGTTGGAGGTGCTTAGCAAGGTACACATATGCATTATACTCACTGATGGGCCTAATAAGGAAGGGATAACATTTTATTGTAAGTTATTTGGACTTTGTTGAGATATCATGAAAGGTAAGCATAGTAAGGTTGAATGATTTTCCAACCACAACAGAAATATGTTGGTGAAAGGGGAGTTTGTTATCAGCACAGGTACTCAAATCCATGATGACTGCATCAGACATAAGTGGAGTGTTATATAAGTGCTATACAGCAGTGATGATAGATTTACCAAAGGAAAGTATGCTACGAACTATATTGCATTTCTTCATACTGAGGGCAAGTGCATAATTAACAAACCAATCATTAATTGGGTCTCACCCTAGCTGGATAATTTAAATATCAGAATGATATTTGATAAATGTCCCTGTTTATCAGGCTTCAGCAAACTTGGTTAACCATAATCCCTTGATTTCAGGTTTTGTGTCAGAGACATATCTACCAGGGAGAAGGACTCTGAAATACAGGCTTTTGAGATGCTACTGGTGGCATTTTTCTCTGCTCTCAACCTTAACTGTATACTGTAGGTACTCTTAGATATACAGTTGCCTATACAGCTCTGTATATTCCATAGCCCTGAAAATTATACTAGTAATTCCTACTATCTATAGATTATGCAAAGGAACTGCAACAGTTGATGTCCTTCTATTCATATGCTGCTGTATCCATAACACAAGAGAGTTCGCCTCTGCATACATACGGCCATTATACAAAAGATAGATGCTACTGCAAGGGTGCGTGTGATGTCCCGCATCTCTCTCAGTGGACGTTGGCCATAAACAGTCATCGGGTACAAAATAAACGTCAGCACGCACCTACCTCAGAACTTTTCTGCCACCTGTGTGACTGCCAGCTTCGGTTATCGCTCCTTTGGGAAAGTGAACTTGTCTTATCCGACTTCAGATAAGTATCCCGTTGGGGTTTTTAATTATCCTTTTGCTACTGCTTTGGGTTTTTAATGTCGGGTAAAAAGGGCAAGTATAGGTGTGGAATGCAGATTCCACATAAGGGTACGCATGAATTTTGCCTCTTTTGTTTAGGCCAAGAATACAACCACACTACTTGTAGTATTTTTCAGGCCTTTGTCCCCAAAACCCTCAGAAATCATCAGCAGCCTTAAAGCTTTACTTAGAAAGCCAGTGACTCAAATGTCTGAGTAAAGCTATGAATCCGATGTCTGGTTTCTTGGATGAATCACCAGTCAAAAAGGCCAAACCATCATGTCCTGAACTGACAAGTTGTAGTTCAAGAGGTTGTCTCCTGTGACATTGTGGAATGTCGTCTGGTGTCTGGCCCTCAGTCACTACACCATATCTCTGATACCTCAGCATTGGAGTTACACAACAAGAAGCAAAAAACAAAGCATCTTACTCCTTCCCCAATGCCCACTCCCTCTAACCAGCTTCCTGACTGGCAAGCCTTTACTCAAGGCCTTCTGAATGCATTCCTTGCCTTACACCAGGCCCTTTCCCTGGCTCAGGCCCCTTCTGTATCTATCCCTAAGGGTAAAATGGTTTTGGATGTCTCTGCTGAAGAAGAGGATTCATCAGAGGATGAAGCACTCACTTATACATCACAAATTGCTTCCCCTCTGAGGTACGCTTCCACAGAGGAGGAATCCAATGGCACCAATTCCCCAGGGGAAGACATTACCTTCAGGGAGACTATAGCCCAGATGAAAGAATTTTTCAAGTGGGACAGATGCCAGGTCTCAGAGACCCAAAAGAGGTATTATGACCTTTCACAAATGGAATCCCCAAACACGACTGCTGCACCTCCAGTGCATCCTGTCTTTTTATATACTTTCCTGGCTACTTCAAAAAATCCAGCTTCCCAGCCCCCCACACCCAAACGCCCAGAGAGATTTTACAAAATCCCTGAGGATGCTAAATTCCTTTACAAAGCCCATTCTGCAGACCCATCCATCATTGCTGTGGTTGCAAAAAAAACTTCAAAATTACTCCCTTCCACCTCCCTTCTTCCCTCTGACAAGGAGAGCAGGTTAATGGAGCGCCTAGAGAAAAACAAGTATACACATCTGCTACCTTAGCAGTAAGAGCCATTAACTACCAGACCCATATGGCCAAATACTCCCTAGTTCTGCTTTCTGCTGTGGCCATGCAATTAGGGGACCACCATGACTCCCTGGCCAAGGCTAAAATCTCTACTCTACTGAATTCTTGCACCCAAGTAACACTCTATCAAGTGCAGCTATGATGCAGTACAGGCCTCATCTAGAGCTGCTGCCTCTGGGTCTGTCATTAGGAGATACTCCTGGCTTAGGTTGAAGCCTCTTCTTGATGACATTAAATCTAAACTCCTAGATGCTATGCTCCATTGGACAACAAAGCTCTATTTGGTTCAGCAGCTGCTGAACTTTTCAAGGCCCTTCAAGAGGACAGCACAGTGGTGCAGTGGTAGTGTTGTCACCTCATAGCAAGAGGTTCTCCGGTTCGATTCTTGGCTGGAATGCCTTCTGGGCGGCATCTGCATATCATCCCTGCATTTGTTTGGGTGTTCTCCAGGTCCTCTGGTTTCCTTCCACATTACAAAGACATACGTCTGGAGCATTTCTCCTTGGGCATCTGCTGAAAATTGGCTTTGTTCCAAATTGGACTTTCCCAGTAAACAAATGTTAATAAATAAGAGAAGGGTAAGGAACTACAGGATCTGAGGCACAGTTTTGTCTCCCCAGTTCCACACTTTCAAAGGAACTACCCTGGCAAGACCTCCTTTATCAGAAGGCCTGCCAGACAAATGCCAACCAAAGGAAAAAGAGATTCCAGGAAGCAGCCCTCCTTGAGGTCTGCTCCCTCTACTCCTGCTTCCAAAAAGCCCTTTCAGGCCTAGCAGACTACCTAGTGACTACCAGACATTGGATCCAGACACCCCTCTTTCCATGCGTCTCTCTCTCTCTCTCTCTCCCTCTCCCACACCCCTGCTTGGAATGACATCACCCAGGACTCTTGGGCCCTCTCTGTTATAAAACAGGGATAACTCATTTATTTTTTATTTTTTTATATTTTACATTTGTTGACTGGGATAGTCCGACTGGATGCATGTCCATTTTCAGCGGAGGCCTGGGGAGAAAAGCTCCAAGGGTAAGCAGATACAGCATTACATAATACCAGCATTACATATTACAAACAGGCTATTTACAGAGATTACATAAGTAAGCAAGTTAAACAAGTTCCACAGGTTACAGTTGATCCTGAGCACAAGTCAGGATTAAATTAAATTACACAGTAAACTGGTTAACAGATTTTTACACATTCTAGAGAGAGTTAGCCAGGCTTGATACATTGACATAGCCAGTTAAGTGACAAATGTTGTTTGAGTCTAGTTTTAAATTGACCTAAGGTGGAAAGTAAGGTAATATCAGCTGGAAGAGAGTTCCAGGTTCTACTTAGAGTTTGCAAAGAGAGAATCACCGACTGTGTTATTAATTTTGCTAGTCTGAATTAGTAGTTTCTTAGAGGATCGAAGCGGTCTAGGATTGTGATAGGGGGTGATAATATTTTTAAGTGCAGGAGTATTGTCCGTATTATAGAGGATTTTATAGGCCATAATCAGTTGGTTATACTGGATTAGGCTGGGTAGTTCCAGCCACCCAAGCTGATTAAGATTGATGCAATGATGTGTCCTAAAAGGCAGCCCAGTGGCAAACCTGGCAATGTGGTTGTAGCAAATTGAGAGTTTGTTAATGACAGTCTTGTTTAAATTCGAGAGTAGAGGGGATGCATACAGAAGGGTTGAAAGAAGGTGAGAGCAAGCTATGGCAATTTTAGCTGGAGGGGTTATGAAGGCTTTTATTCTGTAAAGTGACCCTAGTTTTTTATTGATGGTTTTGATAGTTTGGTTAACATGTAGGTCAAATTTTAGATTATTGTCTATGATGACACCTAATAGTTTTGTAGATGGGTCTTGGGAGATTATTGTGCCATCATTTGATTTTATGGTAAAGGTGAAAGCGGTAGACCTACGTGTTGGTGAAAATAACAGCATTTTAGTTTTTTTGGGATTTAGGATCAGATGATGTTCAGAAAGCCAGTTTTCTACTGTATTAAGGGTGGTCTGGGTAGCTGACCATAACTCTACTGGAGATGTGGCTGAGCAAATCAGAGTAGAGTCATCAGCATATTGGATACAGCTGACTTTTGGGATGACAGTATAAAGGTCGTTAATGAAGATGGAGAACAGCAAGGGCCCCAGTATAGAGCCTTGTGGTACTCCAAGGATGTTGGGTAGAAGGTTAGAGAGTTTGTTCTGCCAGAGGACAGCCTGCTGTCGACCATTCAGGTAGGATTGAAACCATTGGAGGGCTCCAGTATCTAAACAGAATATTTGCAGGGTGTGGATTAAAAGTTGGTGATCAACCATATCTAATGCCTTGGAAAGAGCCAAAAAGAGGGCTGAGGATATATAATTATTGTTGCGATTATGGTTTATGGTGTTAGTAAAGGCTAGGAGGGCTGAAGTAGTGCTGTGATGAGGATGGAAGCCATGCTGAGTGTCTGCCATAAGGCGATTCTGGATTAGGTGGTGCATGAGTTGTCTATGAATACATTTTTCCATAATCTTTGCAAGTGGAGAGAGTATAGCTATTGGCCTATAATTGGAGAATTCAGTAGAGCTGCCTCCTTTGTGAAGTGGGATTACATAGGATATTTTCCAGATGGTGGGAATTTTAGCTTCTACTATGGTTTGATTGATTAGTATTGAGACGGACGGGGTAATCAATAGCATCAGCTGATTTTTGTTGGTACTCGGCAGGCAGTTGATCAGCAGAAAGTGTAGTGGGTTTTAATTTATTGTTCAAGGTACGGATAAGTGAAGTGGTGACTGGTTGGAAGCTGAATGCGAGTAGGTTTCTAGGGGTGCTACTTTCAGGACCAGGGGAGCTAGGAGGTAGTTGGCTAGCTAGGGCTTGAATTGTCTCAGTAAATAATTGGTTAAAACTATCGGAAACATCTTCAGGGGTTTTATCAATAGTAGCAGCAGGGATTGGGGTTGAAGTTTGTCCAGGATGTAGTAGATTATTTAAACCTGCCCAAAACTTCTGAGGGTTATTTTGATTTACTGTCTGTAAATTACAGTAGTATTGTTTTTTGTCTTGTAAAATTGATTTTTTTGGTTTTGTTCCTGGATTGCCTGTATTTAATGTGATCTTGAGGGTCTTTAGAAGAACGCCATAAAGCCCATGCTTTGTTTCTAAGGGAAATTTTGAGTTTAGACTCTAGAGAAAGCCATGGTGCAGTTTTTGCCTTGTTTCTCTTTGAACGAACAGGTGCATGCAAATCAAGGATCTCAAGGAATTTGTTGTTAAAGTATGCTACTGCTTCCTCTAAGGGGAGGTGTTTTAGAATAGACCAATTACATGAGTTTAGATTTTGTTGGAATTTGGCAGGGTCAAAGTTTTTATTGTTTCTAACCTTTCTGAGTAAGGGTTGTTGGGAATTAATGGTTTTGTGCTTAATTACATATGTGAGAAGGTGATCGCTTAGGCCATTAAGGAGGGTACCAGAGGTGTACAGCTGGGGGTGACTGTTTATGAGTACCCAGTCAAGTATACCTTCTTTTTGGTTAGGTTTACCTATCCTGGTAGGAGTGGATATGATTTGTGTAAATGCATGCAGGTTAATATGGGTGGTTGGGGATTCTGAGGAATAGCTGCCACAGTCTGTGTTAAAGTCTCCAAGTAGTAGGGTTTCTTGGGGGTAGTGACATGATAGCCAGTGCAGGATATCTTCAGGTGTAGATATATTGTTACCTGGGGGAATGTACATACAGATGATATTAATGCATTTATTTTTATTAAGTTGCAATTTGGTGGCAAGAATCTCTGAGTTATTAATCTGAGGAGGTTGTATTACATCTATGGTGACATTCAAGTCAGATTTATAGAGTACAGCTACCCCACCCCCTTCCTCGAAGCACGATCCAGCCTGTGTATGTTGTACCCAGGTGGTAACACTTCATTGTCTTCAGTGTAAGGTTTTAACCAGGTTTCAGATAAACAGAGAATCTCAGAGGAGTGGACATCCAGAAGTGCATGCAATTCATGTACCTTGTTATTAATGCTTCTAATATTGAGATGACAGACTAGGAGAGAGTTAGTTGGTGTATTAATTGTAGGTTTGTAGCTTAGATTGCAAGTAGATGGGGTATGTGTATCTGAAGTGAGTGGGCCAGGGTTGGGGTGAATATCACCACCAAGTATTAAGTTGAGTCTATACTTGGTGATGAACTTCAGGAATTTGTTTATTAGTTTGTAGTAGTGTTTGGATCTAGAGCTAATGTGCCTGGGGTTGCGATGTTGATAGACTGAACAAGATGTTGGATAGGATCTGGTACTGTAAGTATGGTTGAAGGTGGAAGGATTTACAGCTGGGGTGATAGTATGGCCTTTTGGGACCTGAAATCCCGTGAGAAACTGGTTTTCATACAAGGTAAGGCGGTATGGTGTGAACAAGAGCGGTAGTAAAGAGGAATATATCATTATCTGTGATTCAGCTAGTGAGTTAAGGAACTGTTTTACCTGGAGATAGACTGGTGAGGTAAAGGTACTGGAAGGGGGATGGGAGTGCCAGATGAAAGCTAATA
Organism: Protopterus annectens; assembly: GCF_019279795.1. Lineage (NCBI taxonomy): Eukaryota > Metazoa > Chordata > Ceratodontiformes > Protopteridae > Protopterus > Protopterus annectens. Next base: position 1,930,123,410 of record NC_056739.1, on the reverse strand, counting down.
GGTGCTATTAAAATGTAGGTAGTAGAATGGGGTGGGTGGAATTATCCCAGATGAAAGCAGATAGGATCTAGAAAGTGGGGGGAGTGGCTATAGAAAGTGGGGGAGTGGCTATAGTACTATAAATTTAGAGGTACTGGGGGCAGGAGGAAATTGGGGGCAGGGAGGGGAGTGAAGAGAGCCCGAGCGTCGCAAGGGCGAACGTAAGGGGGCTATTGCAGTTTACAAGGTTTCCTAAGGTGTCCTAAAGCTATAAAGTAAGTATTACAGCTCAATGTAAGAGTCAGTTTACTTCAGTTACAGGGGAAGGAGGCAACCACTCAAGCAGAAACAAAGAGCCCTATGGCTGACCAATATGGTGACCTGCTTAATTACAAAGCACTGTAAGTGAAAGCTTAACAAATGCTTTTTGTGTGTGCAACCTACTCTGTTTAAATGTTGAGAGAAACTGACTGCAGTCCTGTAGACACCGTTTTGTAGAGAACTGTAGAGTTCAACTAGGAAAAGAGAAAAGCAGAGATTCTAGGATAAGCATGAAGGCAACTACAGGCAGTTATATAATAATGCATTCAGAAAGGTTTGGTGGGGGGAGTAAAGTAGCATACTTCAGAATGAACTAAGATTTATAACTGGTAAATATCTATAATATAGCTATATCTCATGGTATGGGAATCCAAACCTACACCCAAAGGAATTCCGCAACCCTCTTGAGGCCAGCTGGCTTCCTTTCTGCCTGTCCTTCAGGAACTCCTCACTCAAGGAATAAGTCAAGAAGTATCTCCTCTTGCAAAATTAGGGATTTTACTCCAGGATGTTCCTGGATTTGTCCCATCTCAACACCTTCCTCCAGGTACCCTCGTTTTGGATGCTCAGTCTTCCTACCCTCCTTCCTGTGATCCTCTCACAGGCCTTCTTATTATCTCTGGATATAAAGGACACCTTCTTACACATCTCAATCCATCCCCTATTCAGGAAATTCCTCTGCTTCTCAGTGGATTATGCACACTTTCATTTCTGTGCTTTACCTTTTGGTCTCTCTACAGCCCCAAGAGTGTTCACAAAGTGCCTCGCACTAGTCATGGCCTTTGCCAGAACAAGGGGAATCCAACTCTTCCCTTATCTAGACAATATCCTCATACAGGCCCCATCAGTTCGAATGGTCTTGCAGCACCTATATTTCACTATTTCCTTCTTGGGAAGTGTGGGGTTTACTATAACCCCCCAAAAATCATCTCCGATACCCTCGCAGGATCATGTGTTCCTGGGTGCAGGATCCTAACAGAGAGCATGAAGGCATGCCTTCTTCTAGAAAAATATTGTCTCTCATTTCTTATTTCAAGGAGTTACTGCCCCTCAAAGCCCTGTCAGCCAGGGAGTTTCTCAGATTCCTAGGATTCATGGCCTCCGCCATGCCCATGGTATTCCTGGCAAGGCTCCACATGAGAAAGTTCCAATGGAACAGTGTGGAAACAACATCTGCACCCCGTGGAATTTATGGTCCCCATGCTTCCATGCCTTTCCAGGGAATTGAACTGGTGGACAGCCCAGATAAAGGCCAACCCAGGCCTGCCTCTTCAACCCAGGCCTCCAAAACAGGACCTCTTCACAGATGCTTCAGACACAGGTCGGGGAGCAACTTTAGGAGAATGGAGAGTGAGAAACTCATGGACCCTCACTCAACAGAAGGAGCACATCAATATCAAGGAAATGAGAGCCTTGATACTGGCCCTCCAAATGTTCAAAGATCATCTTCTACCGGGCACGCTGAGGTGGAGAAGCATGGAGGGTGGATGCTCTCTCATTCCCTTGGAAGGGACTGTACACTTATGCATTTCCCCCCTTCCCTCTCATACAGAAAGTTCTGTTGAAAATTCAGAAATAACAACCACAAATCTTGCTGGTGACCCCCTACTGGCCAAGACAGCATTGGTTCTCCCTATTACTCCATCTAGTCAAGGGCAATCACCACGAGTTACTCCACTGAATGGACCTGCTCACCCAGGAGAAGGGATCACTCTTACACCCCCAGCTGTCCACTCTGAACCTCACATGGTGGGTGATAGGGCATTAATCTCCTTCAGATACCTAAACACATTGGACATACTTCAAGTTCTGCAGGAGGCCAGAAAACCAACTACTAGGAAATCATAGCTCTTTAAGTGGAAGAGATCTTCTGTCTGGTGTCAAAAACAAAATTTACATCCACTGGCAGTAAAACTCTCAATGGCCTTGTCTTACCTGTGTAAAGTAATGAAATCTGGACTGTCTTTTTCTTCCACTGACACCCATTTATCTGCCATCTCAGCATGCCTGCCACTCACCCCACCTCTGGTTTCAAGGCTGGAAGCGAAACTATTTTTGAAAAGGTTTCTGCACCTTAGACCTCCAAGGAAGCCCATTACACCCCTTGGGATCTAATTATTTTCTGGAGAAGTTGACTTTATCCCCCTTTGAGCCAGGCAAAGACTGTTCTCTCTAGTTCTGTACTTGGAAAACTATACTCTTGGTGGCCATTACTTCAGCCAGAAAGGTTTCTGAACTGCAAGCCATTATGGCCTCTCATCCTTTTACTGTTTTCCATAAGGGCAGGGTGTGTTTACGTACTAACCCAACTTTCATGCCCATCGTGATCAATGAGCTGTCCTTGAATCAGGCCACCAACCTTCCTACCTTCTTCCCTTCACCCCAAAACTCGGCTGAAAGGAACCTACTCAGGTACTATTTGGCTAAGACAAAATCCATCCAAAAATCAGACAAACTCTTTGTCTCCTACCACCCAGTTGCCCTGGGACATTCTGTTTCCAAGCAAGCCATATACTCTCCAAAACCATCTCATTTTGCTGTTCAGCCAATGGCAAACAGCTTCCCTTCTCAGTAAAGGCATACTCCACTAGAGCAGTGTCCTCTTCTGCAGCCTTTTTCAAGGGTGTAGATACGGCTACCATTTTAGAGGCAGCTACATGGTCCTTTGTCCTTACCTTCACCAAGCACTACAAGTTGGACATCATTTCTAGAACCAGAGCATGTTTTGCCAGAGCCATCCTTCATGGCCTTGTGGAAAGTGCTTCTCCACCCTAACCTTAATAATAGGAGCTTTTGCACTCTCCGTTGTGTTATGGATACAGCCACATATGAACAGAAGGACATAGTATTGTTGTGTAAGAACTTACCATAACTTTAGATGTCCTTCTCTTCTGTATGCTGCTGTATAATTTCCCACCCTGCCTTCCCCCCTGACACTTGCCTGACTCCTGAGTACCCACTCTGTAGTCACTGATTCTGGTGGCTTTCACTTCTGAGGTAGATGAGTGTTGACATCCGTTTTGTACCCAAAGTCTGCTTATGGCCAATGTCCATTAAGAGAGACAGGAGACATCATTCACACTCTTGCAGTATCATCTATCTTTTGTATAATGGCCAGACGTATGCAGAGGTGAACTTCCTTGTGTTATGGATACAGCAGCATATAGAAGAGAAGGACATCTAAAGTTATGGTAAGATTTTACAAAACTATACTTTCTCCATGCCTCAGGATATAACTTGAAGAGAGACTCAGACTGAAGAGTTGATGGAGGGGTTTTGCAAGGTGCAACTTCATGTCTCTCAGTAGACAGCTAGTGATGCTGTGATAGTGTCAGGAGCTATGAAACTGTCATTTTTATATTTGGAAATTGGGAAAACAAATTGCCCAGAGTAGGAGTGTGAGGGTGAATAGGTAGTTAGAGGGGAAGGTGAGAGTGGTGGAGTTGGAAAACACTTTTTTTTTCTTTTTAAATATCCTTACTAAAATATCAATTAAGGCATAGCCATACATACATATATACATTAATAGAAATGAAAACAAACCATGTTAACATTTTTACCATTTAGACACAATGTGCTTTACATTTTCTTTCTTTAGAACAACTGTTATTCAGTCCAGCTTTGCATAAATTATTCAATTCCTGCCTTTCCTTAAGTCTCACCCCTCCTCCCAAACATTATTCTGCATGTATTGTCCCCACAAATTACATTTGTTTATGTAAATTGCTCCTTCCCTTTTTTAAAGATTCCTCTTCCAATTATTTTATCTTGTTTACAATATTCAGTACTTCAGATACAGTCGATTTAGATTTTCATTTCCATTTTCTAGTTATTGTCTTTTGGCAGCCAATGCAATTAAACTTAGTAAGACCTTACTACATCTAAGCAATTTATATTCTGTTTCCCATTTCAAAAGAATCATTCCTTAGTTACATCCAATTGTTCCCCCAAAATTTCTGACAGAGTATTCTGCAGAGAATTTTTTAAATTTGCCAACTCATTACACAAAAACATGTTCCCAGTTACATCTTTAAACCCCATCACACCTCCAACATTTGGTGTCTTCCTGAGAGAAAAGTCTTCTTGAGGTATAAAAATACATATGCATGCAATTCCAAGCAAAAATCCTAAACCTTTTGGACTTTAATGCTTAACTGGGAGCCATACATATATCTTCCCATTGTTTCCTTGCAAATAGTTTTTTTCAGTCTCTTTTCCCAATCTTTTTTAAACTTCTCAGATTGGTTCTTATATTTATCTTGCAATATTTTCTATACAGTATTAATTATTCCCTTTTTAACAGCAACTTCTCCTGTAGAATCAACTAAAAACTTACAGAGCAGGTCTTTACTTTAGGACTCTCCTATCCTTTTCTCTATTATGCCTATAGTCTGATACCAGTCCCTGGTAGGGGATGCAGTCTCAACTGCAGCCCAAACTCCTTCATGGCCATATCCCACTGTATCTTTCCCTCCCTATTCCTTATACCTTGATTTATTTTTGCCAGTTTTCTCCATAAATCCCATCCTTGTCAGGTTTCTGAACCTCCACGTACACTCATTCCTACTGGCAAAATCTCATTTCTCTATTTCTGTGTTTCCTTAGTTTTTAGAATACATTCAGCAACTTTATGAATGTAATGTTCTGTATGACTGTTACCATTATTCTTCTCCTTAAGGATCTGCATCCAAAATTCTGCTTTCTCATAATTTCTTGTACCCCCCACATCATTATCATCATCATCATCATCCCTTTCTACTTTGAATTATAACCTTCTGCTTGTATACGAGCCTTAACTGCATAGCTCTAAAATATGCTTTCAAATCAGGTAATCTTAAATTACTTTGTTCTATTGGGAAGATCAAATTACCCATTTAACTCTTGCCCTCTTCCCCTCCCGGATAAATTCCTTCAACTCTTTATTCTTTATTAGTTATTATCCACAAATTCTCCTCTGGATGTTAAAAATATGCTTGACTTGTATATAAGACTACAGGGACTAAACATTTTCAGTGCTTGTATCTTGCTATCCATATCCATAAACAAGAGCTTCTAGTGTCTCAGTTTTGGTATGATACTTTGTTTAGACTCTTCTCACATATCCTTAGCTGCCATAACAGAAGCCTTTTTAATCCATATTCATGAATACTTCATCTTATAGTGTCCCAATAAATAAGGGAAAGGACCAATTCATGCGTGAGTACATCATTTATAACTATTGTCTTTGTTTTATCTTCAATAATTGTATATCCGGAAAAGACTTGGAACTGTCTCAAAGTGATATATAACACCAGAATATCCTTTTCTGGATTTATCAAGTTCAAAATAATATCATCTGCAAATAAAGATACCTTTCCTTGATCAACATACCACGTATATTCTTGAATTTCTGAGCCCCTCTTTTTTGCCAATGGCTGTAAATATAAAGTAAATAACAAAGTGAAAAGAGGAAACCCATGCCAGGGTCCTTTGTTCAAATACAACTTATCACTGAGGAATCCTCCCACTTTAATTCTTGCCTCTGATTCTTCATATGTACTCCTAACTAACCTCATTCTTGTATTAGGGAATGCAAATGCTTTCTTTGTCTTAATCATAAAATTCCAGCTTACTTTGTTGAATGCTTTCTGTGGCTCAAGACCCACCAACAGCACTGGTATTTTCTTACATTCTGTTGTTGGATGTTTGCTTCCCCTCCACAAAACCATGTTGATCCATATCTATCAATTTTGGCAACACCATTGCCATTCTGTTAGCTGTTATAGACAGAAGCACTTTATAATAATGGTTTATAATTGAAATGGGTCTATATGAGGTTGAGTCTGATAAGTCTTTATTTTCTTTGGGCAATAGAACCACCACAGCTTTCTTCCAATATACTGGCACTTCCCTTCCTTTTAAAATACTATTAAACAAAATCTTCCAGATCCTTATCATTTTCCCTCCTAACTTCCAAACTTCCACAGGAATACTATCTGTTCCAGAAGCCTTCCCTGCAGATTGATTATATATCATTGTATTTATCTCATCTCCTCCTGCCTTAACTCTTATATATTAAGCCTCATGTTCCTCAAGCCTTGGCATAGTTTAGTCTCCTATACATATTTCCATTTGTGCTCTTTCTTGATTAACACATTCCCCTGCTTTATACACATTTTCATTAAATTTCTGAAATATCTGTAATACTTCTATAACATCTGTAATTATTTTTCTTGTGATAGCACTAGTCTTGTCTCATTTCTACTTCACTACCCTGTATTTTTATCTTAGCTTTTATTAGTGCATGATCTGAAACAGTTATTGGATGTATGTCAAAGCTTTGAATTGAATGCATAAATTCCTATGAAATATAATTTGTATCCAGTCTAGTCCAGTTATTGTACCTTGGAAAATAATATGTAAATTCTATCCTAGTCCCTACTACTGAGTTCCATACCAAATATTTTCATAAAGTTCTTCAGAAATCTACCCTCTTTTGTTGTAGTTTCCCTTATAGGTCTCCCTGATACATCCTCACTAATGCAAATCAAGTTCTAGTCCTCAACTATAAGTAATATTCCACTCTGACAGCTGATTATTTCTCCTGAAATTTTCATAAGCTCCATAATAATAGTTTTTGCTGAAATATAAATACATGTCAGTGTAATCCTCCTCCATTATGTATAGTCCCATTTTACCACAAATCTACTATTATTGTCTTTTCTCCCTCTTCTATCTCTATTGAAGTCCCTGTAGTAATCAGTATTATTACTCGCAATGTCCATCTAGAGAGACTTTCTTTGTCAATTCACATATTCATTTATTTCCAAATGTGTCCCCTGCAGCATTGCTATTTAAACTCAACATTTCTTAATATAATTTAGTAATCTTTCTTTTTGTCTATATCTGTAAAGCTATTTACATTCCAAGATAATATGGACAAAGTAGCCATTATGATAAAAAGTTATTCTTCCTACATATTAAAGACCATTTTAAATGTGTATTTCCAACTTTTGTCCTGCATATATACACTAATATTTGGCAGGTTGATGTTTTATACATTTGTTTCTTCTCATCTGCTTTTGAATCTATATAAACATTTTCAAGCCTTTTTTGCATTAATGAAAACTCTCAAACAAAAAAAGCTAAATACATTTTAAGAACACCCACATAAGTGTAATTATTGTTTTTGCTCTCAGCTTGTGTCAGAGCCTTGTGATAATTATGCTAGTTTACCTGTTACTGCTTTAAGGATGTGAAGAAAGCAGTTTGGTAAAAGTGAATTATCAGCAAAATCCTGTAACCCTGGTTTTCAGTTTGGTTGCTTCTAAAAAAAATGACAGAGTGGCTTTGCACTTCTTTGCAGCCTGTCTCTACTTCTGATGCTCCAGTGAAGTCATCCCTTCTTCTAGGTCTACTCAGTCATCTAAGAAACAATGTTTTGTTAAGCTAGTGAAGAATATTAAACAAGCGGCTATTAAGGCCTACTTGCTGCATTGTTTAAATTAATTATATGATTTATTTTGCTGAAACAAGTATGCATGCTGCTGTGATGGAGGATTCCCCACTTGTTACTTCTAGCCTTCTCTTGTTGTGGTGAACTGTGCATAAGAGCAAAAATGGCTGGCATTATAGCTGTTCATATCCCAGTTTGAGGACCATAGTTTTCTCTCTCTCTACAGTCCAGTGGTCTCCTCCCCTACAGTCATTAACTATGCTGGGCTGGCCAGGGCTGTTGTTGAGCTTAAGCATAAGCAGACATTTTTGTTACCTCTCCCCTCTCAGAATTACAAGAAGTATGAATGTGGATGTGATGTGAGCAACCATTTCTCTCTAAGACTTGTTGAAGCTTTGGGTTCTGTGTTTTACATGCCAGTACACCATTTTCTATGCTGACAATTTGCTTATTTGGATTCTGAATTTCCAAAATCACCTGCTTGTGCAGACCTATTTTTCTGCTCTAGCAGTAACCACTTGTGGCGTCCAGTATTGGCTTCTTCAGACCATACATCATATCTTCCACAATACTTACTGAGAATGCTGGTGACCATGCCCTGGTTCTAGTGTTGAATTCTCCAACATTAAGAAGGCCAGCACTGATAGGAACTAGTGCACACTACTCAGTCCCAGCCAGTTTTATTGGGGTCAGCATTATATATAGCTTATCCCAATGTGGGGAGGTAGAACAAAAGCTTTACACCCTGCAGAATGCAGAACCTTCTAGGAGAACATGCCACAGCATATAGCTTACTGAGGACAGTTCTCACCTTTGGACACAGATGGTTCTCCAGATGAACTAATGAAGAGAATAAAACATCTCACCACATTAATCCTGCAATGGAAGATATGGATGATGAAGAATCCCTATACACACCCTCTTCTTCTGCTGCATTAATTTTAAATTACTGTCCTACACTTGTTGCACGCACTGTGCCAAAATATAAACCAATAAATATTACAAATTGCAGTATAGAAATAATCTCTGAACTACACACACACACACACACACACACACACACACACACACACACACACACACGGTAACTGTTTAAATTTCAGGACCTGTTTTGCTGAGTCTTGTGATGTACAGACTGAATGGTTGAAAATACAGACTTGCATATATGTTCATTAGTTCATGCTAGGCTAACTGCCCTGAAGGGCCATTTCAAGCTTGGACAATAACCAGAGGTCAGAATCAAACCATGTGACTTGTATCTATGAGGTAAAGAACGTAACAGTTATGACACCCCTTCCCCAAGTACAAGTGCACCAGTTCTCAGAATATTCTCTTTTTTCTAAGAAATGGCAATCTTGGGAGTTGATATACACACTTTCAGAAGGTGTAGGGGTCCCTTACAAAAAACAAGTGTAAAGGAAAAGAGAGATTTGCAGTGCTTGGCATTCTCTCATATTTTGGGTCTTTTTTTTGTGTCTTGGGATTCAGCAATGCAAGTCTCGAGATTTCAGGATGTAGCCATATGATCGGTATAGTATAACTAGTCACCCATCATGTTTTTTGGAAGCTGTAAAATATTTGGAGAAGACCCATTCAGACAAATGGAGGACAGTACTGAATCCAGATGCTGGAGCTGAGATCTTACCACTACACCACAATGCTGCTGTCTACACACTATGCAAAGAGATTTCATTTAATGATAGCAAAATCAGCTGCATGTCATGCTTGATGGTACTTAATTAAAAGCAAAGGGAAAGCATGGTATGATGGTGTGGCACATCAGGCGTATATATTTTACTTATTTATTTATTTTTTACCCTTGGTGTCTCAAGAGTTTTTTGACCTTGCATGGTTTATGGCAAGCAGTACATATGTAAACTATGCATTTGATTTTTTTTCTTTTTGCTTATTCTTGCGTGTTTTGCCTACATTAACCAGAGGCCTAGAAAAAAAAAGCTGCAATGAGGAAACAAAACAGTGAAATAAACAATAATACACTAATACAATTTCTTGCTGACTAGATGACTGTGCGTGCACTAAAATGTTAGAACTATGACATTCACTCTATGCAAAATATGGTGATATTAATAAAAGTATCAAATTACTTGCTGACCTTAAAAGATGCTCAAGACAAGGCAGCAGTGCAGCAGACATTCCTATAGATTGGTAGGAACCACGTCAATAGATAGCGCAGAAGTAGTGGTTTGAGGCAGAATACCCTACGGGTATTTGTAAAGGAGACTGGCACAGCAACTGTTCCTTGCCTCATGGAATTAAACAATGTCTGCAGGGCATGTTCAGACATGATACTGTGATCGGAAAGTGCAATTTGGTTGCTTGTCTTCTACTGACAAAGGCTATGCTCTGTGAATAGCAACAGCTGTGTCATCCTTAGTTTATGCAGTTTCATCACTCATATGGTACATTTCCGTGTGTGTGTGTGTGTGTGTGTGTGTGTGTGTGTGTGTGTGTATCTAGGAAGGATCACTTCTGCATTCCGCGATACTTTAAGGACTTGTAATGCACCTTCTAAGGAAATCATTTATCAGTCTATAGAGGTGAGGTATGTATCAACTTTTTCACATATTGCTTTTATACATTGCTGTTTCAGAATGAATATTATTTCTGTAGCAAAGAGCTCACGTAAGAAAGTAGCGCAGTTACCTGTTTAATGATCCTAAGTAGGTATATTTGAGGGCACATCATGTAATAAGTGGCAATTCTGTCGATTATATTAGTATATATAGTCATACGTATACACACGCACACACACATATACATACATATATATATATATATATATATATATATATATATATATACATATACATTTTTTTTTCTGTGCAACAGTTCCATTCTCAAAGGGAAGAAGATAGATTCCATCTTCTCATCATCTCCTTTTAAGCCCCACTGTTATTGTGTACCTTACATGCATGATGCTAGACAGCTAGAGAAGTTGAGATCAATGTGGCCAAAGCACAGATTCTACAAGGCATTATCTTTGAAAGACAGTGTCCACTCATCATGTCCTTGGCACTGTTTTTTGGAAGACTGACATCGTACTGCAGTAATCTTATTTTATCAGCAAGAAACAGTCCTTTTCTATTACATGCAATGGTTGTACATTTATGAAGCATGCAGTAACAATAACAGCAAACACACACACACACACGCACTCACATTCAAATAAAATAAAAAGAAATAAAGAATTCTGAGTCACTAGAGTGAGCAGGCATGCTATGTATGTCTGTGATTAACTGTAACTGCCCTGTTCATTAAGTGTTACCTAACTATTAGAGTGTAATAATCAAGTGTTAATAAAAATGCTTTACATTTCAGAACTGCAAATCATGTTAGCACATGTCTTTTCCTATTATGAAGATATCAAAGACTGATTTAACTCAGTATGTTCAATTAAAGCCCGGGCCAAAACACATACTGTCTGCTGTATCAGGGCACGTTTCCACAGTGTTTAATAGAAAGACATTTGTGCTTAGAAGTTAATTCACTTTAAACCAGTGACAGAAATAGTTAAAGGAAAGTAGTCTAAAATTTATAAGGCACCAACCTTTGCCTGTATCAGAGATATGTTTTATGGGGTAAGTTTTAAATGTGAGTTAAAAGTGTAGAGAGTGATGAATGATAGGTCAAAAAAGAAAAAAAAAATAACCCTAATAACAAAATATTGGAGAATTTTGTTGATTTATGAAGACAGCTCTGATGTCCTTCTTTTGTATAGTTTATCTTGTATAAAGCTAGCAAAAATTTCAAAACACATTTTCTATGTACATATTTCCCTAAAGAAATAATGAATGCTATAAATATTATATGCAGTACTAAGTAAATGCAGTATTATAGAACTGAATAGGTTATGATGACTTTAAAAATACTTGGAAGGATAATCTAAGGAAACTATGAAATTTATGTTTGAAAAAAGCTGATTAACAAGCAGCTGACATCTTAAGTATGGCAGACAGCACTGTTCTACAAGATGTGAGCAGTAAATATTTTTACAGTTGTTAGTGGTTCTTCTTTAATGAGTCACCAGAGGTGCCCATTGTTAATGAAAAAATAAAATACTTTTTTAAAACAATGTTCTTGTTTTTTAGAGATCAGTAATTCTCACTGTTATTACCTTTGTGCTTTTTGCATTTTACGTATATAATCCTGTACTCATGCAAACACACACAGCATACCCTCTCAACTGTCTCATATCTGACAGAAAATAACAAGGAACCATGAAATACCTAGTTGCCTACTTAAATCATGATTTTATTTTTTTTTTCTCCCTCAAGGCACATCACCTCAGCCTCATGACATCAGCCAGCGGCTGTAACTGATTACTAGATGAGGCAAGCTGCGTACAAAAATGATGCATGTTGTGAATTTGTTGGTTATTAGCTCAGAGTGGGCAGAATCAAAGAGCATATAAGAAAGGTGCTTATGATGATACCACAGGTGCTGGTAACAAATCTTTGTAATAGTGCATGGAAATGCTACTATGCAGCTGAAACAGTCCAAATTGCCACAAATACTGCTGCGTTTGTTAATTTAATACAGTTTGATTACTTTTGTATAAATGTAAATTTGCCTATGTCACAGGTGATAATTCAATAAAAAAAGAATGAACAGGTTGTGCAACTGAATGCTGGAGGAATATATGTACATCGTTCTACACAGAGAATAGTAAGGAATTGACTAATTGTACACTATGTAATCAGTGGACTTGTTGATAGTTGAATCGGTTTGGGTTTGTTCCTTGTTTCTGTCAGCCATTAAGCAGGTAACATTACATTTACTTGTATGCATTTTTATTTCATAAGCTCTGTTTTTTCTTTTCCTTGCCTCACTTCATGGATGCCCACTGTGAATTTAAGTGATTAATTGGTTAAATAATAGATTATTGGAATAGTGCTTGTGTGCCATGATTAAGTAGGTACTACTTTATGTATGTGTAATCATTCTTTATTTTATTAAAACCCTAACTTCCATCAGTGTTGTGTTTACTGTAGCACTCGACATCTACCAGATATCTTCTCTTCATATATTAGAAAGCAAAATTGTTCCTGCGGGTATGTTATGTTATGTGGTGGGAATCATTGCTAGGGCTGATGTTGCAGATGGATAATGTTCCATCCCCCTTTTTTCTTTTTTATATCCTGTACATTTTAGGAGTGAAGGCTCTTCAATTCTTTCTCACTTCAGATTTCGATGGTTCATAGGTTGATAGGTTGGTACTAGGCTATCGGCCCTAGGGTCTATACAAGCCTAGCCATAACGATTCCCTGGCTATTTCTTCCCACACTATTTACTTCCCTGAACTCCTGTCAAGCAGGGCGACTGACATGATCCCCGGGGTGAATTTTCCTTTTGAAGAGGGCCAAAGAGGCGCTGTGCTTGACATGTTTGGGCAGTCTATTCCAGAGTCTGGGGAGTCTCTGGGTCAGGAACCTATCCCTCCAGCATGTTTTGTTTATTGTGATGACAAGGTTTAGATCCCTGGAACGTGTGGCTCTGAGGATTTCTTTAAGTGTAGCATGTCCAACAGCTCTGGGTTTGACATGGCCTTGTATGTTAAGCAGAGATCGCCACAAAGTAGACGATATGCAACAGAATATAGCTGGAGATTTTTAAGGCGGTCAGCATAGGGCATCTACTTTAGGCCTGTGATTCTTTTAGTGAGGTATTTCTGCGGCCTTTCCAATTGTTGCAGATGTCTTGAGAGGTACATACCAAATGGGGCATTGTATTCTATAATGGGTCTAGTGAGGGATGAGTACAATGGGACAATGACCTCCTTTTTTCTGGATGAAAAGCCCTTAGTGATGAGGTGTGCTACATAGAAGGATTTCCTGACTGTTGTGGCGATGTGGTTATTGAAGGTGAGACCACTGTCCACCTGTGTCCCTAAGTCTCTTATCACACTTTCAGTGTTTTGTGTACTGCCACATATGTGGTAATTCATGGGTACATGTTTTTTCTCAAAGGGGATAACTATATATTTCTTGGCATTGAGCTTGAGCCCATGGCTCTGGCACCAAGCATCTGTTTCTGTAACGCCCTTTTGTAGAGTATCCACATCATTTGGGGATTCAATAATGGCTCCCAGTTTGCAGTCATCTGCAAACTTTGTTAGCCAGAGTCCCTTAGTGTTGGCCTGTACTTCAGAGAAGTAGATGCCAAACAAGAGAGGTCCCAGGACTGAACCCTGAGATACTCCACTTGTCACTTGTCTGGAGCTGGATTTGGAGTCAGCTACTTTTACAGTGTGGGTTCTGTCAGTAAGCCAGTTTGCAACCCATCGAGTGATGTAGGGATTAATGCCCAGCTTAGTAAGTTTATCTATGATTCCAGAGTGGGGGATGGTGTCAAAGGCCTTGGCGAGGTCCAGATAGGCTGTGTGGACTGCCTTACCCTCGTCCACGGCTCTGGAGACTGATTCAAAGAAGTCAATCAGGTTCAGGAGACAAGATCGGCCCTTCACAAACCCAGACTGGGTGGGGTCCAGTGTTTTAAAGTTGCCAATGTCTTTGTTTATAAGTTCCATGATAATATATTCCATGGCCTGCAGATCAGGCTCATCAGACTGATGGGGTGGTAGTTCCCGGGATCCAAGGTGGATCCCCGCTTGTGGAGTGGGATAATTGTAGCTGTGTGCCACTCATTAGGCATGAAGCCTGAGGTGAGGGTATGATTAAGCGTGACACTTAGGTGAGGTGCCAGTTCATTTTGTAGTTCATGTAGTACACAGCCCGGGATGTCATCTGGTCCCATGGATGCTGTATTCTTAGCTTTGTTGAGTGCATTTTTTTTACTTGTGTGGCCATTATTAATGGAATTTGGCAATCTTCCGGTATTGAGATGGGCCATTTAGGGGGTGAGAGGGGGGTGAAGTTGGTACTGAATCGATCTGCCAGGATATTGGCAATATCCTTGGGATCAGTATATTTAACACCATTCTGTTGTAGCTCAGAGCAGATCTGAGCATTGCCATTTAGATTCTTGACATAGTTATAGAATGCCTTGTGGTTGTCTTTGGAATCTTTGACAATTTTATTTTCGTAACTAGCTTTGGAGGATTTTATGAGGGATCTCAGCTTCTTATTGAGGTCGGTAAGGGAGTTTTTTGCATCCTGGGATTTTCCTCTTTTCTGCAGCAGTTTCTTCCTTTTGTTGTAAAGTTTGTTTATGGCAGGGGACCACCAGATTGTCTTCTTTTTTTGGAGCAGAACATCTTGGTTCTATTTGGGATGGCACGATTCATGCATGAGTGGATCTGCTTGTATAGTGCCTTAGTGTAGGACTCAGCAGTCAAACTTTCAGTTCCCTCCTGCATGGGTGTCATGAAGTTTGTAACTTCTGAATTAAGTAGCATGAAGTTGACTTTGGAGAAGTTTTTTATAGAGGTTTCCTTACTGGGAGGTGGGGGTGGGATGTGGATGTTAAGGGTGATTAGCTTATGGTCTGACCTGACCATCGAGGGGGTGACCATAGGTGTGGAGCATCTTTTTCCCATGTTGGGAATGACCAGGTCTAGGATATTGGAGCCCCTGGTAGGACTATGGATTAGTTGATCCAGGGTATTGGAATTTATGATTTCCAAGAACCGTTGGGCAAAGGTGTTGGTACACAAGTAGTTTTCCCAATTAATGGCAGGGTAGTTGAAATCACCCAGTATTAGGTTGTTTGGTTGTATATTAATATTTTCCAGTATGTTTAGAAAGGTGTAGTGAGAATCTTGGGGCATGGTGGGGGATCTGTAGCAAGCTACAATTTGGATTGCAGTCTTACTTAGTGTTAGTTGCACCTGGAGAATTTCAGATGCATTGTGTTGGGCAACTAACCTGGTGGTGTGAGTATCCTTGTTGAATATGGACACTCCTCCACCTTTAGTGTTTAGATCCTGGGTTGGTGGCCGAAAAGTGTGGTAAGAGTTGTAGCCTGGTATTGCAGGGGTGCTCTCTGGAGCCTTGAACCAGGTCTCAGTTACTGCACAGATATAGATGTTCTCCATTTTTAGGAGTGCCTCGAGAGTGCATTTTGAGGTTTAGACTTCTAGCATTGAGTAGCATTACCTTCAGATTTTTCATGCTTGTACTTGTTACGGTGGTGGTAACTGCTTTTCTTTCTTTCTTTCTTTCTTTGTAGTTGGCACTATAGATATTTGGTTGATCAGGCTGTGTTATTTCTTTATTTTTCTTATAAGACAATCAGGTTATTGCAATGGATGCTAGAATCAAGCAGTTGTATCAGTTGAAGCTTCAGGAAAGCTAAATGATAGTTTGTCTGTACTTATGAGCTTATGTTTGCAAGACAGTTGACATTGCTGCAGTGGTATGTTCTAGGCATCAGGATTGTATGACCAATTTTGTAAATCCCCAGTTTGATTGTGGTACCGTATTTATATTTCTTAATCACCTACGTTTGATGACCTTGCAACCCTTTGTGGCCATCAGTAATGCATGTGAAAATTTGATAGTTATTTAAACTGCGGGAGGCATCCAACAAAAATGTGACCCTACATTTCGTTTGGTATACCTTGCAGTTTCAGTGTCTTGAGAACAGGCTAAGCTACCCATGACATTTGGCACTTAAATAATTTCCCCTTGGGTTCCCTTATGTTGAATGGCCAAGAAGGAAAAAAATGGATTGTAACACAATATTCTGCTGCCAGTGATTAAACAGTTGTTAGAATTTATGTTGGTAATCTCTTGCATGGTGTTGATAAAGTTTGAATGTATTTTTGTGTTGAATGTGAGGAAGGAGAGAAGGAACCTAGAGACTTTCTTGCATGCAAAATACCTCCTAGATTCCAGATGCTTCAGGCAGCAGAGTCCTCCTAACATCCTTTAGAGAACACACTTCTACAGATAGGCGATCTCTGCCCTCTACTTGCAGTTGCATATGAACATTGATATTGCCTAGTTGAGCATCTCTTGTTTTTGGCAAATCTGCCAACCTCCATAGATATTTACATGTTTTTTTTTTGTTTATTAGCCAAGTAAACTTACTGGACAAAACATGTCCTTTTTCAAAAGTGACCTGGGAGCAATCTCTGATTAAGGTATTTGCTCAGAGTTCCACAGTATGCAAATGATGTGGAAAGAATTAAACCCTATACACTGAACTACAGGAAACAGCTTGTTAACAGATTAAAGCTGTAATCCTCTGCTAAGCCAGTCAATGTTCTAAAATTGTGTTTTTAAATGATGCTTTCCCACAGTCCTGTTGGGAGTGGGTGGGGTTACACTAGTTAGTATGCAAATGTTGCTGTAATTAGCTATCCAGATACTCGTCCTAATGTACCTACCTTTCATGAGCTTTTGTCCAGATTTTGTGTGTCTGCAGATTGAGAGAGAACACGCGCGCACACACACACACACACACACACACACACACACACACACACACACACACACAGCTAGGTAAATTAATTGGAGCTTGCTTACTTCCAGTGAAGTCCAGTAATTGTGGAGTACTGCTGTGGAGGAGCTTTTCAGTACAAGTGACGTCTTTATTTTTAATATGTTGTTGAAATGTCTAACAGGCTGGAAGTTAAATGGTTGTTCTTGTCATTTACCTTTGAACTTTATAGCTGAGGGCTATCACTGTGAGGGATGTAATGACGTAGTCACAGTTGCATAGTTTTGTTGTTGTTGGGGGTTGTGGATTGGCAAAATGGTTAAGGTGTTTACCTCACAGATGAGATATACACTCTGATTCTCACTAAGGAGTAACTGGCTAAAATTAAAATTGTCCAAAAGGGCAGCTAGCCAATATTTACCTATGAACCTGTTTACTGCATCTGGTTTTCATTTAGTCCATGTAGGCCTGATTCTTCTGATCTGTATTGCAGTATGAAAGAAAGGAAAAATATCTGGGAAATTTTCAGCTGACAGCAATATGGACTGTTTTACACAGGTGGCAAAAATAGTAGAAAAAGTTATGCGCCAGTATTCCAGCAGACTTGGTTCACCACTGTGTCATATAAAGTTTTACTCACCCTGAAAATATTACAGATAGCTGCCTCAGAGTAGCCTATACTGCATTTATATAAAATGTATTTTGTTATATATAATGAAATACTTCATACTGGTTTTGTTAGTAAATAAAACGTTAATCACGGTTCCTTAACAGACAGTTTTGTTAAAAGGAGGTATCTAACTACTCAATATCCATGTCATTATGACTTTTCAAACCTTTCACCCTGAAAATTCTGACCAGCTTTTGTGCTTTGTTTGTGCCCCACTCATATATACACAGACATGTAATTCACGGGTATAACCCTTAGCCTAAGTAATGTGCTTGCACGTCACCATGTGAATCCACCAATGAAAATAATCTATTACTAATATTTTTGTCCCTTTTTGGCTTCTTGTCAGTTGGTATATGTTTCCTTACCAACCAAGAACATCTGTCCTAATGTTAGTCTGTTCCAGCGATCACAGCACTGAACCACACTTTCAAGACTAATGAAATTTCAAAAGTCGTAACAGTTATGGAAATCGATATAGCACTCCTGTAATCACTGGAAAACTTTGATGTTAAGATGCATGCTTCCTGTTGCTAAGGAAATGTATAACAACTGACAAGAAACCAAAAATGGAGAGAAGTGTTAGTAATTTATTATTCTCATTGGTGGATTCATGTTGTGACATGTAAGAGTGTTGCAAACTAATTTAGTTCGCTGTGGTGTATTCTGCAGCCTTTGGATTTGATGTTATACATTTTGTTAATGTGTGGTGTGATGTATTAAATGTTCCTGCTTATTTCATTCTTATGTTCTCAGTGTTTTAATGTCCTTGGTTTTGGTATTTTATTTTTGCGATATAGACCCATATATACATGCATGTGTGTGTGTGTGTGTGTGTGTGTGTGTGTGTGTGTGTATATATGGATATACATTCTAAGAATGCAGGTGGTCCAGAAGTGAACAATTTAATTTAGAATAAGCAGTTCCTCATGCCGTAAACAGTAAGCAGCCAGCCATGTCATCATTACCAGAATTTTAGAAATTACATGAATGAAGCTGAATATTAACTATTTCCCTTATCGCTACTGCAGTTATTGAGTATACATGTCATTTGCAGGTTTATACCTTTGAATGAATTATAATCAAAAATGAAACAAGAATTAATATTTACATAATTACATATAATGTTTAGAAGGCTACCTGGTATACATTAGCCCGCAAAACAAAGACATGCAGAAATTGACAGAAACTCACAAGCGCACAGAGTCACACACACACACACACACACACACACACACACACACACACACACACACACACACACACACACACATTCATAAAGCAAATTGCTTTATTTAAAAATCATATACTTCATAAGGTAAATGGAAACATTTTGTATGTTTTTTGCTGTTGTCAACAGTCATTGGTTTCAGAGGGATTTGATTTCAAATGTTCCACTGCTATGTGATAAACAATCTCCTAGCCGTATATATACACAGCCAACTATCATGAAGCTGAATTGTAAGTAAATGAAAGTGGGTATTAACTGTGCGGAGACAGCACTAACTGAAAGGTATAGGAGTGAGAGATTTGAAAAGCAAGGTACGTGGAAGTACATTTAGACACATACTTTATAAACTGCTGCGGCATCCTTGTAATGTCAAGAGTACATTATCTAATGTTACAACCTTGGAGGCTAGCTACAAGAACATGCTTTATAAACTAGTATGTGTCTGACAATTACTATTCAGTAACTACAGGGTTTGTTTGTTACAAAGTTAATTTACAATGACCCAGACTAAATGGTGTTACAGCTTTCCCTTGAGCAAGGGATTACAATCCATCTTTTAGGATTGACTTGTGTAACAGAAAATAAAATGAATTTAGCTCTTTCTTCTTTTGGAAAGCAGAAAGACTGGATGGTATTTTATCACACAGAGCAGATGGCTTCAGAAATTAACGCTAAGGAATAAGGACAAAAAGTGTACATTTCATCAGGTGGGGAAACAATATTTGCTAGTAAACCTTTTCATACCACACAAAAACTTCAACGGTTGTGCAGGCTTCCACTGCCTAATTTAACAAAGCATAAAATGAAAGAAAATAAGTACGGGAAATGTCCTTTATTGAAAGTAAATCTGGAACCAGTAAGCATTGCCAATATAGCCATAAGGCATACCAAGCAGTCAGACGTGATGTGCATTTGGACAAAAAATGATCGGACAGCATTGTGCATATATTTAAAAAATAACTAATTAAATGGTTAGGATGCAAAACATAGCTTGCTGATTATGAAAATTCTTGTTCACATTAAGATAACATTACTATAGATCAGAATTGGTGTGCTTCTGGATAAGTACTAAGCAGTAATGCCTGTCCCAATCATCTGTCCCATAATTTCCCACTGCTTCTTCCAAAAGTTTTACCTTTTATGTAAATCAGTGAAAATTACTGTCAATCAATGAAGTTAGACAGACAGTATAGTGTCGTACCTCTTATAGTACAAACATGTGTTGATAAGGGTTACATGTAAAATCTGTCCCTCATTTATGTTTGTTTTTTGCCTTTATCCAGATTTCTTGATCAAAGAAATTGAGTGGTATGTGGTAAGTCGACTGTGTGCTCTCTCATTCTCTCTCTGTCATGCACTGACTGTTTGTCGCCTTCACATGTACACACACACACATGCACACTTGCATATAGACACAATACTTTTTAAAAAAAATTATTTTCTTTATTTTACACTCAATAAACAGCAAAGCTGTGTTCAGCGAATGAAAACATTGAGCCTTTACCTTTCTCAGTCCATGCTTCATGGAGAATTAATATCCTGCTATGAAGTGGCAGGCTTGTTTTTTACTGGGTGATATCTGTACATTAATTCCCTGTTGGAGAGCGTTTGTTGTCCCTTAAGGTATCAATGTGTGATTTGTCCATTATCTCAGAAAAAATATCTGCCTTTTCAAATGAACCAGCTCATGTTTCATAGTTGTTGTCGGTCAGGAATCTATACAGTGTGTCAGTGAAAGTAGACATTTTACAACAAAAGTAACATTTAGTATATAAGGCTGTTCCTAACTTCATGAAATTTGCAAACATGGGAGCGGATTGGAGTGATCATAAAGTCACATTATAGAAGAAACTGAAAGATCAGGAAGAAGAGAACAACAGTGCAGAAGTTTTTCAAAATTGTACAAGTTTTGAACTAAAAGAAAGGGATCCCTTGCCTTCAGGTCAAGTATGCATGGTATATACATATATATATATATATATATATATATATATATATATACACACACACTTACAGAGAATTTACAATATGGTCATGTTACTTGTACAGAAATCATAGGAAATAATTCATTTTTTTTTAATCTTTTGGACATAATATGAAACACCTTTAACTGTTTAGAGACATAGTTCGCAAAAACGAGACAGCAGTGGATTTATCCATGGACAGTGAGCCTGTATTCCTGTAATGTTTTAAATCACTAGAGTGTGGTCCTTTGCTTTGTACATGTTGGCATCTCGGGCCCAAGATGTATGTACAAAGAAATTATGTTTACACAGATGTACTTTATCTGTCATAGCAGATGTCTTGTGTGAAGACAACTGAACAGACTGTATGTAATCTTGAGGTGTTTATATATGCCTAACATCAGTGACCCAGCTGTGTAACAATA
The DNA here is from genome assembly GCF_019279795.1 of Protopterus annectens. Taxonomy (NCBI): domain Eukaryota; kingdom Metazoa; phylum Chordata; order Ceratodontiformes; family Protopteridae; genus Protopterus; species Protopterus annectens. The sequence continues at coordinate 1,930,102,022 of NC_056739.1, read as the reverse complement.
GTTTATGCAGCTGAAGCAGTTCTACATGGGGTCTGGAGACTAGAGCTGTTATTAATTCACAGAAAATGCTTGGGGGGCATGTATCACTGAAAAAGACAAAGAACTGTGGCTTGGCAACTGCCCCACTATTCAAGTGTACAGATGTATACAATGAGTCTTTGGTATGTTTAGTACACTGTTATTTAGTTCTGTGCTTCATTGCCATGGCTTTTCATTACTGAATGTGTGCATGTTTGGCAATAATCCATGACTGTCTGTCTGAAATGCAGCATTTACTCATGGTTTGTTGACAAGAGTAGAGGAGCCTCGTTTTGCATCTTTTGGCTGTCATGGTTTTCAAAGTCTCTTATTTTCTTTTGGCAGATTATTACACTTATGTTAGTATGTATTCCTTAAACTGCAATGCATTCAGATATCTATATACCTTCCTTATAACAGAAAGGCTTGGGTTTGCTGCTTGTCTTCATCTTCAGACTGCAAATCTTCCCATGACACATACATATATCCATACATACATACATAGTTACAAATATTACAAGCACAGACATTAATGCCCTTCTTGCCTGCCAATATACCAAAGCACTTATTCCCATAATAAGTGTCCAGGCTGTTCTTAAAAATGTCTTAACTAGTATTTGCTTCAATGTAATTTGGTAGTCTGTTCCACGCATTAGTTGCTCTCTCAGCTGAGCTGACCAGTTAGTACACTTCTCATACCAATAGAATATTCTACATAGGTTGTCTGATGTTAATGCTACTTTTTGATAATCCCAAACATTCCCAGAGGTAGTTGTCTCTACATGCACTATATACCTGAATCTGGTGTCCCCTTAAATGTCTGTATGAGACACTGTATAAGTTCAGATATTTTAGTTTTTCATAATAAACTTAAATGTTCATATCCGTGGATGCCCTTGGTATATTTCCACTGTACTCTTTCCAGTTTGCTCAAGCTTGTTTTCTTATAAGGTTTCCATATTGTTATTCCATAATCAAGTTTGGGTCAGATGTAATTAACAAACAATGACTTCATCATTTCTGATTTCCTAGACTTTATAAATCTTTTTATACAACCTATAGCTCTATAACTGTCATTAACCAGTTGGTTGATATGATTAGAAAAACTCAGCACTGGATGTACCTATATCCAGTTCCATAAATTAATCTACAGTTTCAGTCACTGTGTGCTATATTAAATATTCACTACTCTTTGATGTATTTATCAGTATATTATTCTCCTGTGCCTAAATGGTCAAGTTAATCAAGTGTGTTGTAGATATGCCCTGTCTGTATGTAGCACATGTAATCAGTTTACTCAATTACAAGTCATCTGCATACCAACTGTAGAACATCTCAGATGAAAAAGTTAGGTCTGAAAGATACAATCTAAACAAATATGGGCCTAGGACAGAGCCCCGTGGGACACCCCGACTGTAATCAAGAATTTCTCTTGTCCAATTCCTGTATAATACTTGTCATGTCCTATTTGTAAGCTGTGCAACTATCCATCTTATCAAAAGTACATCAATACCTAGTTGTTCTCATTTATTGATCAGTGTCTTGTGTATGAGCCTGTCAAAAGCTGAAGTTACCTCTGATTACATGTGGTGGAATCACAAAATCAATTGGCTGTATAACAGGAGGAAGAAAATCATTGCAGAAATTAGGAGGTGCAGCACCCAGCAGGATAAAAGCACTGTCATCAAACTAAATAAACAACTCAGATGACAAATAAAGTCTACCAATGCCAAATGTGAGGTACGTTCAGCCACCCAGGCCAAGGACAACCACAAAGCATTCTTTAGCTATGTCCACAGCCTCAAAGGCAATACACAATTGTGTGCAGAGCTCATTGTAAATGTAGCCACCTTTACTAAGCCAGAAGATATAGCAAACCTCCTGGCTGATAAATTCAGCTCTAACTTTACTCCCCTCTCCCCCTCAACCTTCCCTCGGGAAATATCTTCAAGCATAACTCCCCCTACTGTCACTAAGGAACAGGCCCTTAATGCTCTCTCTAAGACCAAGAGCACTGCATCAATGGGCCAAGACAGTATTCCAGGATACCTTCTAAACAGCATGAAACATGACCTTTCAGGGGCTCTGGAATTACTATTTAACTGTAGCCTCCAAACAGGCTTTGTGTCTCATGAATGGAGAAAGGCAACTACCTCTGAAAATACATAAACAAAGGCTTTTCCTCATATGTTTGTAGATCCCTGGAAGTCCAAAAACAATAAAACACTTCTACATCTCAAGCCTAGTAATTATCTCTCTTTCAAGGCAAGACAGAAAGTTCCCTAGTATAGACACCCTGTCGCCTGTTGACTGAAACTGAAAGATAACGTCCTTTTGTTTATGGCCCATCTATAAAGTAACTTAACCTCAACCATTCTTCTGAAGTTTTGCAAATTAATCTCCTGGTTTCAGTCTCCCTTGTTAAAATATATATATATATATATATATATATATATATATATATATATATATATATATATATATAAACTGTTACAATAGTGCATAAAAATATCTCTTCAGCACACGTCTATACAATATGACATACAGTTCTAATACATTTGTAACACAGGCATATGAATCATGTTGATATTCACAAATAGCACACAACCATGTACAAAATTCCAGATAGACTGGCTGGCAGTATCTCGTTTTGTTACATTTCTGTATAAATCATATTAATATTCACAAATGATATATAATTATTTACAAAGTTCGAGATAGGTAGGCTGACAATATTTCCTTTTGTGACAATATTGTTAAAGAACATCATGTTATATAGGTGGTAATAGATCTGTTTTCAATATATGCATTCTGATATATTGTTTCAAGTCCCCAACCTTGCCAATTCTGACAATAACTTATCTGGTATTACCTTTGCCATTAGTTTTCTACAACATGAATGTAGACTTAATGGTCTGTATGACTCTGGGTTTGCCCTACTCCCCTATCCCTTAAACACTGGTTTGATAAGTGCATGTCTCCAGTCCTGAGCAATCTCTCCATATTTATATAACCTAATAAATAATGCATATAATGCTACTATAATTTTTTGCTGAAGTGTTCTCATGTCATCAATACAAATTCCAACTCTTCCCTATGCTTTGTTTGGATCCAGTTTGCATAGTTCTTTTTCAATATAATCTAATTCGATTTCATTATCTGAGCTTACCTGGTTGTCATTTGGACAACTTTTCACCCCCTTTGTGGAGCCAAACTGTTTTGCATAAGATGTTGTAAATATATCTACAATCTGTTTTGTATGAAAATAATACATTTTAGAATCTACACACAATTTATCAGTTTGTATGTTTTTACTCATTCCACATCTTTATGTATCTTTAAAATGGTTTCCTATTATGCTGAATGTCTTTATATAAATTTTCTTCAAAATTTGCTTGATGCTGTCTCACACTATGCTTAATTTGTTTGTCCAGCTTGTTTATTTTATTTTTCAAAGTTGCAGTTCGATATCTTTTCCATTTCTTATATTTTTTGTCTCTCACCTTAATCAGATATCTTGTTCTTCTGGAAATATATCCCCAGACATTGTATGCCTATATCTTTATGTTAAACATGTTTTGATGTTTTTGCTCAGAAACAACTTCTCTTTCAAAACATTCCAAATTCCTTCTGCAGTTTTTCCACTGAACGCATCATTCCAATTAGTTGTGTATAGTGATTGTTTTGCTTCCATATAATCTGTAATTAACCTTCTGTGCATTGGTTTAGATTTCAGTTTGGCAGAATTATCCAGCAACAAATTAACCTTTATAACCTCATGATCACTGCACATCAATGGTGGTAAAACCTGGCATGAAGTAACAGTAATTTTTTTAGGAACAGAAACAGTGCCTAGTATATTCCATTCCCTGGTATTTTTTTTTTCACAATTTGAAGTAGTTGTTGCTCCTGAATGTATGTTGTGAATAATTTCCTTACTAATGTTGTTGAATCAGTATTGTTCTAGTCTGTTTTTGGTAAGTTTAAGTCCCCAGCCACTATTATTCTTCCCTCCTGTATTTCATGCAAGAAATGTATGAATTCCTCTAGGTCATCAGTACTTGACTTTGGTAGTCTATACACTCCAACAGTTGCTATATGTACCAGGCTTGTCTTTATTGTCAAAGTTATACAATCTGTAATATTAGCATGATCACTAAACATATAATAATCACAGGAAGGTCTGTTACAGTAAAAACGTTTAGACCCTGACAGAACTAGTATCTAGTCATTGTTCTTTAACCATGTTTCACAAACAATAACAAAATCAATCTTGTGGGAATGTAGCAAATTTCCCAATTAAAAAAAAACTTTACAATTAATGCTCCTAGGATTAACAACCATCAGAGATGCATCAAATGTTGTTATCTGTGAACTATTACATTTTTGACCTGGCAAAAATGTGGCCTTGTGTTTGTCAAATACCGCAACATATCTGCTGTAAAAATGATCTTTTCTGAGCCTGACAAATACTTGTCATACTGTCTGAACACATGTGCCCCAAATTAGGCTCGGATGTTCTACATAATTCCATTTTTTTAAATGGGACTTTTTTTCATGTAGGTGTTTCCCCAAAAATCTTTTCATTCATGGTGACCTGAATCTCCTTTCTATATGTAATTTGTGAAAATTGTGTCCTAACACCTGTACAAGCTATGCCATCTAAGAGGGCTGTAAGTTTCCTACTAACAGTCAGAGAGTCCTTGAGGTAGAGATCATTTACAAACATGAATAAAAACAGATCCACACCTCTTTACATTAAGATGTTCTAAGGCTTATCACATCCTCTGTTTTTGATCCTTGTAAGCATAACACTATTTGATGATCATTATTTTATCTGCAAATGTATCATTTCCTCTAATAATTGAATCTGCAATTACAAGAATATCTTTTTTGAGCAGATCTGAAGAATCTTCAGCTTCTAATTCAATAACATCTGCTTTATCATTTTTTACAAAGGATGATCTTCATCAGCATGGGTCTTATTAATTCTACTGTTTTTATTGTGCATTGCATTTGCAAGCATTCTTATTCAGGTGGCTTTGTATATCCATAGCTTGAGGCATGTTGTCAATGTCTGTTTTTGTCATGTTCTTCAGTCTTTCCATGTTCAATTTTGATTTCTTCCTTTTCACCTGCCCCTTGCCTCTTTTTTCCTAAATTCTTTTTTTTTTTTGAAAAATGCTGCCATTTTCTTATAGAAAAATATTATCATTACCTGTAATCTGTGTATTACATAACAAAGCAGTGTTCCTATTAGTATGTATTCTGTTTACTTTGCTGGCATTTATCAGTTTCTTTTTCTTCCTTGTTGTTTGTTGTGAACTTCTTCATTTCTTTCTTTTCTTTTTTTATTTTTATTTCCTTCTAAACACTCTGAATCTGCTGATTCCTGAATACTTGCATCCAGAATTCCAAACCGGTCAGAGGCATTGTCTTGTTTCAAAGGGGTTGAGCAATCTTTACAGACAATAAACACATTCTTTCCTAAATGTTCTTTATTTGTTCTTTTTGTAACATTATTCATCTTCCCAGTCCGTTTATGTAACAACCATTCTCCAAGCTTTGCCAATTGCATAACTGTAATCATCATCAGTAAGTCTAGATTTACTACTAATTTGTTGTTTGTCTTTCGGCTTTTTCCTGGTAAGGAGTCGCCACAGTGGAACTCCGGTCCGCTAATGATTGGCAGTAGACTTTTACAAAACGCTGAGGTGCCAGCTCGACTCCCAACCTTCAATGAAGGCATGCCTATTTACGCACACATGTCTTTCGAATGCTACCCCACTGTGGGGAGGACATGCAGACTCCACACAGAAGGCACTCCCAAGCCAAGCCGAGAATGGAACGGGAGAACCTCTTGCTGTGAGGTAACAACGCTACCGCTATACCACTGCGTCTAGATTTACTACTAATCATCATGGTAAGAAAATCATCCAACTTTTGACATGAGGAACACAGATCACCATGTCATCAGGCATTACCTTTAAATATACATAGCATTTATTACACTGTCCAAGATATCTGTGCTTAGTAAATCATTAATGGCATACTCATGTAAGCCATCTATATGCAGCTGCAAATCAATAGAAAAATTGAGAAAAAAAAATCAGTTATCACAAAATTCAGAGAACTTAAATCGACTCCTATGAGAAAAATCACACAGTCTACAATTAAATACTAAATTAAGTACAGAAAAGTTGTTGCAATGACCATACAAGTTCTGAAAGCCAGACAAAAGATGGAGTTCACTGTCATCGCATTTGTACTTCTTTTTAACAGTAGAGATCAATAAATCTCAAACCATGAAAAGATTGTTTAGATAATCTCTGGATTGTTCTTTCTGCAGTCTGTGTGACTTTATAACTGACTAGGTCTGTTAGGATGGCTAGAGTTTGCCTGTATATAATCTATCCCTTTCTAACAACGAACAATGACAGTTAATGGTAAAACAACAAAATATAAATCAAAGTAAATCTTCTTGTCTACAAGTTATCCCTTCCTTCCTATAAACAGTGAAAAACAGTGATAAAACATAAACAAGTAAAATATAAATTCAATTAAAAACTTCTCTTACCAAGCTACTGCACAATCACAAACCAATACGTGGCACATGTATTTCTAGTTTGCCTTCTACGTACAAATTCATCAGTCTCATATACTTTGTCTTAATAGTATTTCTGTTTTTTCTGATTTTCTGCATGCATTTCCTTTACTTTTTATTGATTTTTCATACTTCTGAGAAAAGAATCCAGGAAAGGGTGGAATTTCTCTTCTGCCAGGTACTGTGAGCTCTGCTTGCCATTGGGCTTCAAATCAGAACAGGGTTGATTTGTTGCGTTATAAAGATAAACATAAGGATCTTTCTAATGATCTGGTTTGTCTGGTTACTACATATGGACGTAACACACGTGGATTTATGAACATCATTAATAAACACTGGAACATTTTGATGGCAGAAGAGAAATTACACCCTTTCTTGAGGGATAGATGTTCCTTTTCCTTTAGGAGAGGTCGGACATTGGGTTCTCTGTTTAGCCACTACAAGAGGGTGGGTTTCAATTCCTCTGTTTCTGTTCAACACACATTGAGAGGTGGCCCAGTGTTGGGTTGTATACCATGTGGCCACTGCTGTTATTGTAATAAAGTTCAACATACAAGGGAATTTAGTAGTCGTACTACTTCTGAAATTTTTAACATTAATTTTTGGGCCAATTGTAATACAGAGTGGATCATTTACTTAGCCACCTGTACATGCTCCTCATTCTATGTTGGACAGACTTCCAGGCCTTTCTGCATTAGGATTGGGGAACATCTTAGTGACATCAGGAATAAACACACTAATAATGCCTTGTATAAACATGTTGTTAAACATAATTCTGCTTCTTTCCATTTTATAGTTATCGACTGTATTATAGGCAAATGTAGGGATAAGTTGGGTTGGCATAATTTACTGAATTTCAAGGAACGCAAATGGATTATCAAATTAGGGGCTTTATTTCCACCTGGTCTTAATGACCAACTTTAATCGACCAATGTACTGCCTTTATGCTGTTTTATATATATATATATATATATATATATATATATATATATATATATATATATATATATACATATGTATGTGATTGTGTCTTATTTCCACTGAAGAAGGCTATTGTAGCCGAAACCGGTTTGGATGTTATAGATAGTAGGGCATATCACCCTCTATCTTCATCTTTATTAAAAGTTATCTAGTACTCCACCATTTCTGATGGCTATTTTATTTCAGCACAAATCTGAATGCCTACTTTTGCATTTTGGAACTTTGTCAGGTATCCCCATATTAGGTACGTATGTAGTGTCCTGACAGTATGCACCAATCACACTTGTACTTGTTATATAATGCAGTTTGATTATTTCTAAGTACTTGAGATAGTAACATACACATATAAGATACATTATTTTATAAAAAAAAGCATTACTTAATTGATTTCATGGTCTTTCTGGAACATGATGGCTGGCATTTGTAATTCTGAATTGTTATATAATGAAATGCGCATGGTACAACTCTTTAATTCTTATTCCATTAGATATGATATTCCCGGCAATTTATCGTTCTTTCTTTGTACTTCACTGTTCCAGTATGTGATTCATGGGTTGTATTCATTTGATCAAAAACTTATAATATTCAAAAGTCTCTTGCTGGCTGAATATATTTAAAATTCAGACTATTGAAAATGGCTGGCAATTGCAATGTGCCCTTTCCCCATTGCTGCTTGATCCTGGAGTTGGTAAATTACAGAGGGTGTGGGGGTATGGGGTGCCCTGCATAAAATAAATTTTATTTTTTGCTGTTATAGATTTAGTATTTGGATTTCAATGTTTTGGGGGTTAGATATTGTGAATTTTAAGTATTATGACAGGAATCCGATTCATGCATCCTTTAAAGCAGTTGCCTTTCCAGTTAACTGGGAACTGTGTTTTCTTTCTGTTGTAAACATTAAGCCTTGTGAGGTAAAGACCTTAACCACTATGCCAGCTCAACAGTTCCAGCTTGGACACAACTTGTTTCTTCTTTGAAATTAAAATATACCCAGACTTTGTTTTCTTAACTAATGATTTTTGCTGAGTTCATCCTGTTAGTTTTCCTTTCATTAACTCTTTTTCAATGTGCATTAGGGTAAAATATATGTCATTAATGTCGGGAGGATGCCTTGGATGTCCCATTAATTTAAGGACTTTAAATACTAATTTACCTATTACTGCTATAGAGCTTAACTAGAATATAATTTGTTAATAGTGGGAGGTAAATTAGCAGTGGTCATTCTGAGACAAGCATGTAACAGTCTGAGACATTTCATTTGCTCTTAAGCTAGTAATGTGAGGTAAGAGACAAAATATTTCCATGCTGCTAACCTACAGACCAGGGCAGCACAATGTTGTAGAAGCTGGTATTGTTGTCTCACATATTTTGGTTATCCAGTTCAATTACTGGCTTCGGAATTTGTGTTTGTACACCATGTCTGTGTCTGCCTGGGTTTTCAATAGGTGCTTTGGTTTCCTCCAATGTCTCAAAGATGTGCTGTAGGTAAACTGCTATTCCTCTTTTTATGTGTGCAATGTGGGACTGTGTGTGTATTATTGTGTGTGTGTGTGTGTGTGTGTGTGTGTGTGTGTGTGTGTGTGTGTCTGTATGTAAGGCAATATCAAATGTATGTCTCACTGTGAGATGGTCACAAAATGGAGAGTCAATCATAATCTTAACTTAGCAGACAAAAAGAAGGAAGTAAGCAAAGCTAGCACACAAGGCATTCCATTGTTATTGGTAGGAAAACAAAGTCAAAGAAATTAAAGAAGCTAGTCAAAAACATAATATGTACAAATTGTGTAACACCCTACAGGCTTATAGCAGAAAACTCCCAAAAGTAAGCCACAATCCTCAGATTTGAAAATGCTTCCATTCTCAAAACCACTGATGAAAAGGTGGAATGATGGAGAGTCCACTTTGAGAAACTTCTAAACCACCCATGACTGGCACAATTTAACAGTAAGCTGCATGGTAAAGAGATTTTACATGAGCCCAGTATAGTAAGCTTAGATTCAGTAACAAACATGAAATTAAAATCACCATGCATCGTCTAAAAGCAACAAGGCAAAGGGAACAGATAATCTCCCAGCTGAAGCTCTAAAAGCCCAAAGCTGTTGATTATTTGTATATAGGTTTATAGGCTCATATGATGGTACTAGGCTATTGGCCCAGAGGCCCTTATAAGGTTATCTAAAAATTTTGCTCATGTTCCCTTAAAGTCAGCACCTGTTTCCCCTGTCCAGCAGGGACACAGGTGGGATCCCAGGGGTATATGCTCTGTTTCCCATCCGCCGTTTCGTCATCCAGGTTCCTCTTAAAGAGGGCTAGAGAGGTACTCTGCTTAACATATTTTTTGTAAACACATATTACAGACTGAAACCATGCCAACAGACATGTAAAATTTCATTATCATCCCAGTTCACAAAAGGGTGACAGAGTATCTTATCAGAACTCTATGGACATTGGCCTTCAATCAACAGCTAATAGAGTTGTCATGGCAGTTATACATACCAGATTAACTGAGAGAAGAGAAAGTGGTTTAAGCTACCTCTAGATGTGCCTTTGAATTCACAATAACTTCTTTGTTGTAGGACAGCTCATTGGAAAAAGGTCTGCATGGAAAGTAAAGCACAGTTATGATTTTTGTTGACTTTTCAGCTGGATAGAAAATCATGCACCCCACACTGAAGCCTACCAAACAATCTGATACCTTTAATACAGAACATTTATGATGCTACTCAGACAGAGTCAAAATATATTCATGACTTTCAAGGCCACTGACGATCAGTAATGGGGTGCATCATGGATATGACACCTGTACTATGCAATATATCAATAGACTAGATTCTTGAAAAGAGCTTGTCAAACATTCCTGGCATCAGTATTTGGTTTATATTTCTACCTCAGTGACCTAAACTGCTGTTAATGACCTATTACTCAACAAGAACAAAACAAAAATTCAAGAAGTGGTAAATTTCTTACAAGAAAATGCTGAATGATATGGAGTAAAAATCTACCCATGCAAAACAAAAGTAATGACAACTTAAGTGCAGTAAGTTCAGAAGGGTTACATAGTGAGCCAGTAGAACAAAGTAAAACTTTCAAATATCTTGGATTTCACATACAACCAAACAGGATATGATAAAACTGATATCTTGACTTTACTAGACATGGCCATGACAGATTTTAACCACTTAAAAAATTCCTGTGAAAACAAGAAACGCATCACCATGCAAACAAGTATTACAATATACCAATCTGCTATACAGTTACTTTTGCTTTAAACTGGCCTGAAAACCAGCATCCAAAACTGGGATCTTTAAGCTGTGCTGCCTCAGTTCAATTCTAAACATTAGTCTAAAAGACCTCCAAATGCTTCTTCAGATCAGTTGTAAGATCCCCATATGCTTCTTCAGATTAGTTCTAAACATCATTCTAAAGTACCTGTCCATATGTTTCTTTAAATAGGTTCCAAACGTCTGTCAAAAATAGTTCCATATGCTTCTTCAGATAATTTCTAAACAGCAGTCTAAATGACTCCATAAGCTTCTTCAGCTCATTTGTAAACATCAGCTTAAAAGACCCCATATATTTATTCAGCTCATTTGTAAACATCAGTTTAAAAGATCCCCATATATTTCTTCAAATCAGTTCTTAACATCAAGACCACTGGTTCAGACCCAAAAGTATTTTATTCTCTAGTGCCTGTGTACAAAACCTTCTAGGAGTTTCAAAATTCAGCTAAAAATGTGCTACCTTTTATACAAAAAACACAAACTCAATCAATTGATAATACAATCAAACAATTAAATAAAATACTTCCAATTAACCTCTCCATTCAGTCCGATAGGGAACAAAGTATCATATTTAAGAATAAAGACAGACTCTTTGTATAACAGTTTTTCTTTCAAAAGAATTTCATCATCATTTTCAACAAATGCTCTAAAATACAACCTTGAAGCATAGAAAAATCACTGCCATGTACATCTGGCAGGGGTGGGATTTTTCATAATGGTTAAGGTGTAAGGTGTTTACCTTACAGACACAAGAGTGCAGGGTTTGATTCTCACATGGGGTAATCGTCTAGGCGTTAAATGGCCCACAAGGATAGCTAGCCTAGTAGTAATCTATGAATCTCTAAAATGACATGCCAAAATCTTGTCTTCCTTTTGATTTTTTATGTCCCTGATATGTTCCATTAACCTCACTTTAAAACTTCTTTTTGTTTCACCAATATATAAGAAACCACACAGGGATCTTAAGGCATAAATAACCCCCGTGCTATTACATGAAAAAAGTCCCCTTGGTACATATTTGATTTTATTCATATATTCAAAGGAACATATTATATATTTGCAAACAGAACAACTGTTACATTTATAAGTGCCCATAGATGTCGGACAAACACTTGTTACTTTTTGGTAAGACAAAATTTCCATGAACAAGCATGTCCTTTAAACTTCGTCCCCATTTATATAACATCATATGGTGCTTACTCAAAAGTTTACTCAAATCTCCATCTTTGCGGAGAAAATTCCAATAATATCTTACAATACTACTAACTTTTTCACTTTGAATGATATATGTACTAACAAAATACATTTATTCATTCTTGGTTGCACCATTCTCTCTGCCCCCCCCATTGACCCACAACTTATCAATAGCATTATTTTTTTATTTTAACACAAAAAGTTTTTGCTTAGCTTCTTCTATTGCTTTCCTACTATAACCTCTATTATAAAACATAATGGAAGTATTGTATATTTATTCCAACAAATTTGTCTCAGCATTACATATTCTAGATAATCTTAAACATTCACCATATGGTAAAGATGATAGAACATGGGGGATGACAACTAGTAGCATACAGGTACTGGCTTCCATCTATGAATTTCCTATGTACCCCAGTACAAATTTTGCCATCATCCAAACCCTATAGTGTCAGATCTAGATAAGAGACCTGAGTTCCATATTGTAGCCCATCAAAAGACAAATTTAATGTATTTTGTTGTAAATCAGCAACAAACTGGAATATTTCACTCTTGCCCCCATCACATATAAAAATTAAATCATGTATAAAGCGAAAATAATATTTTACATAATTAATAAAATTACATTTATATAAACATACTTATTCAAAATAAGCCATGAATAAGTTTGCATACATGGGGGCAAATGGTGCCAAAGACAATCAGAAGGCCTTTTTTGTCATCATCATCAACCCTCCTTTTCCTATTTTTCTACATGAGGTTGGGGTGTCATGTTAACTGTTGCCATCTCTCTCAATTTAATGCCAAACTCCTGCCTTGTTTGACACTCATGCCTGACTGTCACAGATCTTCTTTCACAAAATCCATCCACCTCTTTGCTAGATGCCCTTGTTTACTCTTTCTTTCTTCCTTTCTGTCCCAAATCTTCTTCACCAGATTGCTTGCTTCTTTTCTACACATGTGCCCAAACCAGTGTAATCTGTACTCTTTGATCTTTTCTGCAGTTGGCGCTATATGGGTTCTACTCGTATGTCTTCATTTCTTTATTTGTCCCACAGTGTGCATGCTATCACCCTTCTCAGGCACATCATTTCTATCACCTCAAGCTTTCTCAACTGCTCTGCCTTTACTGCTGAGTTTTTTTGTACCATACAGTAGTACTGGTTGCACCACTGTTTTGTACACCGTACTTTTCAGCTTCTTTCTGTCATACACTACACCTGGCACTCTATGCCAGTTGGCTGCCGCACCTCTGATTCTAGCATTGACCTCTTCATTCAGACTTCCCTTCTCCTCAATCACCCCACCCAGATACCCAAAGCTATTAAACTGTTCCACTGTCTTCCCTTCTTTCTATCTCATTTCTCAGCTTCTTATGATTTCACCAGTTTGTTAGCTAATATATGATACAGGACATTTCTGATGGTTACTTTTTGAAGTCAGTGTTGCAGCACTGAGTTTTGGGAATTCTTGCCTGCAAGAATCCACGGTCCATCTGAATACCATAGAATTTGAACCTTCCACCCTGCCAATGGACACCCTCCCTGATTGACTTCAGAACATCTGTCATACAAAGGAGTGTCAGCTAGTGTCATTTTCAGTTCTTTCTTGCCACATTGACCAGTGCAGAAAGTTGCCAGTTGTTTTGCCTATCCTAGGGTTAGATCTGAAGAACCAGACACTGTGAGAAAAACTAAGTATCCCATAGGGGCACCTTGTTTATAGGTTCATAGGTGTGAACTAGGCTAATGGCCCTGGAGCCTTTACAAGCCTAGCCCATAGGATTACCCTGGCATCATGCCACCCGACCTTAGTTCCTAGTGCCTCTGTTGAGTAGAGCCACTGGAGTGATCTGCGGAATTAATTTTCTATTTCCCATCCACTCATCAAGATTTCTCTTGAAGAAGGCCAGTGAGGTGCTCTGCTTGACATGTATGGGAAGTCTATTCCATAGCATGGGTAATCTCTTGGTTATGAGCCTGTCCCTCCAGCATGTTCTGTTGATTGTGGTAATGAGGTTGAGGTCTCTGGAGATTGTGCTGCGGAGGGATTGGGATTTCTTTAGATGTAGCATTTCTAACAGAGCTGGGTTAGACATGGCTTTGTAAGTCAAGCAGAGATTGTCTTTAAGTAGGCGATATGAGACACAGAATAGTTGGAGTTTTTTGAGTCTGTCCATATAGGACAAGTGTTTAAGGCCTAGGATCCTCTTTGTGAGGTAATTTTGCAGCCTCTCCAGTTGTTGCAGGTGTCTAGTGAGATACATGCCAAATGGGGCATTGTACTCAATGATTGGCCTAATGAGGGAAGAGTAGAGGGAGACAATGACCTCTTTCTTCCTGGTTGCAAAACCCTTAGTAATTAGATGTGCCACATAGAAGGACTTTCTAACCACGGTGGCAATGTGGGGATCAAAAGAGAGGTTGCTGTCAACCTGTGTTCCTAGATCTCTTATAATGCCTTCTGTGTTCAGTGGACTACCATCAATGTGGTAATTCAAGGGAACTGGGTTTTTCCCAAGGGGGATAATGACACATTTTTTGGTATTGAACTTAAGGCTATGGTTCTGACACCAGTCGTTGTCATTGAGGCCTTTCTGTAGGATTTCAACATCACTTGGGGAGATAGCTCCCAACATGCAATCGTCTGCAAACTTTGGCAGCCAAAGTCCCTTCGTGTTGGCCTGGACTTCAGAGAAGTAGATACCAAACAGGAGAGGACCCAAGACTGCACCCTGTGGGACTTCACTCATGGCTGGTCAGCAGTCTGACTTGGAGTCAGCTACTGTCCCACTGTGGGTTCTATCTGTGAGCCAGTTTGCAACCCACCTAGTGATATAGGGTTTGATGCCTAGCTTAGTGAGTTTTTCTGTGATTCCTGAGTGGGGAATGGTATCAAAGGCCTTGGCCAGATCAAGGTAGGCTGTATGAACCACCTTGGCTTCATCCACAGATCTGGTGACTGACTCAAAGAAGTCGACCAAGTTGAGCAGGCATGATCTACCCTTCACAAAATCAAACTGTGTAGGATTCAGAGTTTGGAGATTCCCTATATCCTTGTTTATTAGGTCCATAATGATGCATTCCATAGCTTTGCATATCAGACTCATCATGTTAATTGGGCGATAATCCGTGGGGTCTGTAGTTGCTACTCCTTTGCAGAGAGGGATGACGGTAGCAGTGCTCCATTCGGTAGGGACAAAGCCTGAGGTGAGGCTGTGATTGAACAGAGCACACAGGTGAGGAGCCAGTTCACTCTTTAGTTCATGTAGAACACAGTCAGGGATATTGTCAGGTCCCATAGAAGATGTATACTTGGCCTTGGACAGTGCTGTTTTAATCTATGCAGAAGTAAACTGGGTGCCTGGCAATCTACTGGTATTGCGATTGGTCCTTTGGGGGGAAAGGGTAAAGTTAGCACTGAATCTGTCAGCCAGTATATTGGCAATATCTGTTGGCTTGGTATAGGCGGTACCATTGTGCAGTAGCTCAGAGCAAATCTGGGTATTGCTGTGGAGATTCTTTACATAACTATAGGAGGCCTTATATTAATTGTTGTGCATTTCTTGCTAATATTGAAATCATTCAAGGTTAACAACTGCCTTTTATGTTGTAAGCAAATTTTGCACAAAGACTTTTACTCCTACTTCCTTTTTGTTTGTTTCAGTAAACGAATTATCGGACATTGGGCTGAGTCCCTTAAATGATACCTGTCCAAAGCCACTACTAACTCTAGGCATGCCATGTCATTTGACAGTCCCTATGCTGATATCCCTAAGGAATGTAAGGAAAAGTGCCTGAAGTAGAAGGAAGTTAGGGAGGTCGAAGACACCACAGTGTCCTCAGCCTGGATCAAGGTTGTTCACCCATGTAAGGCACATTTACAGCTCTTGATATAAACAACTGCTGGACCTGAGACCTCTAGTGTGATGCCCTATGAAGGCCACCATGTTGTCAGCCCATTCCACATCCTTGTGAACTGAAATTAGGTGAGCATTGATCAGGTTTGGGATCACTATGCAGGCTCCGGCTTCCACTGCATCCAATTCAATTCAGGAGAGTGAGGGCAGTATACCTCTGCTACAAGAAGAAAAGCTCCTCCTGGGATCCAGTATGATGTTTTGACTGCCAGTCCATGTCCTGAGGCATTGCCATACACTTAAATGAAGCCCAAGCCACGTAAGCTGAAGCAGCATCCAGAGTTGTCCAATCCAGCTTATGTTGTCAGCAGTACCAGCTCCTTCAACCCAGGTTACATCCCAGGACCTTATCAGATTGGCGCAGGAGTTAATTGATTTCATGAACTCCAATCTGTCTTCCCTGGAAAAAGATACTGAGTCTGGAACTTCCTCTGGTAACAGGAAAAGGGACATATCCCCCAACCCAAGGGACTCTGATACGTATGACTCTGATGAAGAGGACTTGGCTTAAGTCAGTCACCTTTCCTCACATACAGAATTAAATCAGTTACTGACACCTTGCTTGGATCTTCCTTTTCTGAGGACCTTCTGTTTGTGAACACACTACACAGAATGAAAGAATCCTTTATCTGACAGTCAACAGAGTTCTTCCAGGCTCATAGCAATTACATAAGGCTTCTGAGCCTACCAGAATTCAGGCTTTTCGCTATCCCTCTAGTACATGTCGTCTTAGATTATGTGTTTGATGAATGATTCCCTACCCCCTGCTCCAAGGTAGCCAGATCTCTTCAACAGAGTGCTGGCCACCCATAGACACATTTTCAAGAACCTTATAGTGGACCCAGCTGTGATATCTGTGGAGTCCAGTAAGGGAAACACTGGACCAGCTTCCAAGAATCCTTTGCCAAATGACAAGGAAAGTATAATGCTAGATGACTGCTTTGACAAGAAAACCTATACTTCTGCTACCATGAGAGCTCTTATTTGCCAGTTTCACATGCTCAAATACCGTGAGCCTATACAGGAACAAATAAAAAATAAGGCAGATAGATTCAGGGCAAGAGCCTCAAAAGAGACATTGGGGAATTGGCCAGTGGTGGTCTCCAGGTGTCCAAACACACACTCAGGTGTGGCTGTGTTGCACTTGATGTGTCATGTAGGGCAGCAGAAATGGGGTCTATGACTAGGAGACATGCCTGGCTGAGGAATCAAGCCCTCTCTGAGCTTGTTAAAGTAGAACTCCACAATGCCCCCTTGACAAGGAGTTTTCCTTTGGACCCCCTGCAGTGAAAGTGCTCCAGAGGCAATTGGAAAGACATTGAATCCTGTCAAAGAACTCTATCTTTCCCCACTACCTAGATATTATAGCAACTGCCATGCTATGTCTTGGCCTTTTCTCTTATTAAGACAAATCCAAACAGCTCAGGGAGAAAAGGTCCTGTTTCAGAAAAAGTGGCAACATGATTCCCAAACAAGCCCTGGGGGGGGGGGGGGGGGGTCCAAGGACCCTGGACGCAGTGACTGTTTCAAGAACCTTCCTGCCCCATACCCTCTAGTTCATCTCCTACCTACCCCATCCCCACATGCCCCCTGCTATAGCATGGGGAAAGCGTTCACTCCTTTTTACAGCTTGACACTAAATATTCCATGACAAATGGATACTCCATTCCATCAAGAAAGGGTACTTCTTACAACTCTGGAGTATTCCTTCATTTTTGGGGACTCCACTGTTCCCAAACAGCAAGTGCATCTCATGCTTAATAAGATGAAATACCTTTTGCAGAAATAATCCATTCAGCTACTGCCATACAAAGAAGTGGACACATGGTTTTACTCTCAACTCTTCCTTCATCTTAGGAAATAGGGGTCTTGAAGACCCATTTTAGGGGTTTCCAAACTGAACACGTTTATAGAGATTCCATGTTCAAGATGCTTACTTTACACAAACTATTGTCTTTGATTATGCCAGGAATATGGATGGTCATCTTAGACTTAAAAGACATCTACTTTCACTTTCTGTTTGCACTAGAACATAGAGGTTTCCTGTACTTCAGAGCAGGGGGATCAAACGTCCAGTTCTGTGCCTTACCATTTGGTTTATCTACTGCACCCAGAGTCTTCACCAGATATCAAGCACCTATCATTGTCTTTAGCAGGACCACAGAGGTCCACATTTTCATTTATGTGGACAGTTGCCTGATCTAAGCAGAATCAGTACAGGAGCTCCAAACAGCAATGCAGATTACTATGAGATATTTCCAGAAGGTAGGACTAACTCTGAACATCCAAAAATGTCATCTTTTCTGTGCCACATGCGTTATCTTCCTGGGGGGACTGTTGGAATTGACTCAACAGAAAGCTTTGCCACCTCAGGACAGTATCTGCTACTTAACCTCTTACTTCCTATGGATCCACCAACAGGAAGCTATTTCAGCCAGAGACTCTCACAGACCACTGTTGCATATGGAATATTGCATTCTGATGCTTCCTCTTACAAAGCTGCATTAGTGGAAACCACACTGTAGCCCTGAAGAACTGTCAGTCCCACCAACAAAAACCTTTATAGGACATATATTCTCCTCCTGCCCTGTTTAAAAAAAGAGATTGTATGGTGGATATACTATTTAAAAAAAAAACAGGAACACATTTCAAAACTCAGGGGGGCTACCAAATACATACAGTTTAGATGTTACATGGGGCCTTGACTTGGGACAAGGGCATGGCAAGACAACTTATAAAATAAAGCTGTCATTCTAGCCATTAGAGCTTTCAAAGATGCCTTAACAACAACTGCCTGAAATCTCTTGACAGACAACACTAAAGTCATGTGGTATACAACATGCAGGGAGGGACCCACACCTACCTAGTATGCAGGATAGCCATGTAGCTCGATATCTCACTATAATCTTGCCATCCATAAAACTCAACTTACTGTACTATGTCTATGCCAGTATATATCTGGAATTCTTTTAGCTGTTTCACATTTAATCTGTAACTGCACCTTTGCAGCAGAAACACCCGTCTAAAAGTCTTTCACTTTTTTCATATGTCATTGGTAACTGCTGTAGCATTTAAAGACTCAGTAGTTTCTCTTCTAACAACTCTTCATGGCTTCACTGCTAAACGTACTCTATACAACGCATCTGCTATGGATAGTTCATTGCCTGGTCTATAGTTTATTTTTAGATCATACTTCAGTATGGTAAGTAACATCATTGCAATCTTAGAGTTGCCTTGTTGAAAAAAATATTGTGAGTATATGTTGCAAGGGTTTGTAGTCTCTTTCCACCTGAACTTCTTCACAGTAGATTTATTTGTGGAATTTCTCCCATACATACACTATTTATAATAATTCCCTGTCAGAGAATATCTCTTTCATGCACTTCTGAATAGCCAGCTCGTCTGTTCTCTTACATGACCAGGTTTCCTGTAGCATTGTGAATGTTATCTATTTTCAGCATAGTTGGTTTATTCACTTCACAGAATTTCAGTGTTAACGCATATATAACCATTTTTGATCATTTCAAAACTCTTTTCTTGTTCATAGTTCCCCTGCCTAGGCCACTGCTTTCTTAGAGATGTGGTAATCTCAGCCGTATTAGGTGCAAACTTTGTTATATACAATTTTATTCCTAAAAGTAGCCTGTGATGCATGTTTATTTTCTGATTTTAGTACACCTGGCTTATTCAGTTTGTAGTGTTTTAATGTTAGTGTATCTGTAACTGGTCTTCTGAACATTTCACAACTCTTCTTGTTAATTGCTGTATTCCTTGGCTACTTTTGCTGTAACTACCTTTGTGATAGTCATCGCAGATATATTAAGTAGAGGCTTTTGCTTATCTTCAGCCTTTCTCCTTTGGAAAAGTTCTTTTGACTTTTTCTGTTTCAGGTTTCAGTCCCTCTGATATTAATACATGACTCATGTATTTAATATTTGTCACTATTATTTGATATTTTGCTGTATTTAACTTGAGATCATGCTGCCTCCACTCTGTTCTTGAGTCTGACTCTACACTATCAAGTTATAAACTATATTTACAGCAAGCACCCTTTAAGCTTCAGTTACTTGTTCATAGGGTCATAGGTATTTACCAGGCTAACAACCACAGGGGACTTTTTAAGCCTAGCCATGCATACCAAATCTAACAAGTTCTGGTACCCTTGACAAGTGTAAGCATGAGCATGGGAGATGAAACATTTACAAGCAGGGGCCTGAGAGATGAACCATTTACAGGTTGCTTGTGTCTGTTAGAGACATAGGTGCCAAAGCAGGAATTAATTTCCTGTTCCCAATCCAATTGTCCAAGTTACACTTGAGTTGGGCTAGGGAGGACCTCTGCTTCACATGGATGGGGAGCCCATTCCAGAGAAGGGGTAGTCTCTGGGATACATACCTGTCTGTCCAGCAGGTCCTATTAATATCGCAGGCAAAGTTTAAGCCTTTAGAATAAGTAATTCTGGTGCTGTTTCTTTTGCGGATATACAGGAGGTCCTTCAAAGTGGGGTCTGAGAATGCCCTGTGTGCCAGGCATAGATCTCTTCTCAACAGCCTGTAGGAGACAAAATACAGGAAGAGAGCCTTGAGGTTGTCTACACAGAACATTTTACTTATGCCCTGAGTTCTTTTAGTGAGGAACTTCTGTGGACATTCTAATTGTTAGATATGCCTGATTAGGTACATACCAAAGGAGCAGTGTACTTAATGATAGGTCTGATGAATGCCTAAAACAGTAGAACAATGACTTCCTTGGACCTAGATGCCGTTATCTTTGTTTATATGTTGTGCAATATAGACTGATTTCATCACTACTGTAGACATATGATGGTTGAAGGCTAAATTACTGTCTATGTGTGTCCCTAAGTATATGACTACGTGGTCAACTCTAAGAATTTGTTGTCAATATGATAGTTATCAGGGGTGGATGACTTCCCGAAGGATACTATTATGCATTTCTTGGCATTTCATTTTGGTCCATGGCTCTGGCACCATTTGTTTATCTGTGTCAGCCCTTCTTGGAGAACATTTGTTGGTGGGCAATTCAATAACAACTCCTAATTTGCAGTCATCTGCAAATTTAGTCAGCCAAAGACCACTGACATTGACTTTCACTTCAGAGATGTAAATGCCAAAAAGGAGCAGTCCAAAGACTGATCCCTAAGGGACTCCACTTGTGACTGGCCTCTTTGTAGAGGTGGACTCCCCAATTCTAACATCCCGGTCCTGTCAGTGAGCCAGTTTGCTATCGACCAGGTGACATACAGGTTTATACCTAACCTCTTGAGTTTGTCAACAATGCCTGAATAGGGTATTGTGTCAAATGCCTTGGCCAGTTCAAGGTGGCAGTGTGAACCATTTTGTTCTCATCCATTTCTTTGTTGACCTTCTCAAAGAAGTCCACCAGGTTGACTAGGCATGACCAGCATTGGCGAAACTAAGCTGGGTTGGGTCCAGTGTCTGGAGGTTTCCTATATCATTATTGATCATTTCCATGATAATTCTTTCCATGGCTTTGCATATAAGATTAGTGAGACTTATGGGTCTGTAGTTTCCAGGGTTTGTAGATAGCCCACCTTTGTGCAGAGGGATGACTGTTGCTGCTCTCCATTCATGAGGCATGAAGTCTGTGGCTACAGTTAAATAACAATTACAGAGGGCCTGATATGTCATGTTTCATGCTAATTATGCATTGATGCAGTGCTCTTGGCCTTATAGACAGCATTAATGACCTGTTGCCTACAGATAGCAGTAGAAATTATATTTGATGATATTTCCTGAGGGAAGGTTGAGGGACTGTAAGTCTGAGACAGCAGTGAGTGGCAAAAGTGATAGAAACATATAGGCACATTATCAGAGTGTAAAATCTGTAGACTTTAGTAAATTGCATTACAAAATGCCACACAAGGTAATTAGATTCTGCTTCTATAAAAGGGAGATGTAAGATTTGCATCCTCTTTCTTTAAAGTACTGATGCCACTGGTATGTTGGTCATGTAGTGTTGTGTACTAGACAGATGAGAGGGCTTCTGAAAGGTATGAAAACAATGTTAAAATAGGGACATACTTCCAAAAATCCTTTTCTGCAATACCTGCAGAGCCAAAACAGTTCTGAAAATAGGCACATTTCTCCAGAATAGTAACAGCTCAGAGATTTGAAGGGAAATTTGGTGAGATTCTGTAATAGTATATGTTACTCAACTCACAGTTTTAGTTCTGCTACTCTGAGAATCAAAGATACAGTCCTTGATGTTTCAATGGACACACCACTGGAAAAAAACAGACATAAATCAAATAAACTGTTCTACCCTAATGGATATTAAGTGTACACAATGTGGAGCTTTCTTCGTCTAGCTTTATCTCCAGTGGTCTCTTGGTTGTATCCTATACTGAAAGAAACCTAATATTTGAAATGGTTGAGATGACTACTCCAACTGTACAAAATGGTTATTGCTCTTTTAGTCACTTAATTGAGATCTTGGAGTGCAATACAAATTTCAGTCCTGTCATGGTATGTAACACTAGCTATACACTTCACCCATTCTTTCGTCTGTAATCGCTTCTTAATGACACTTTCTATTCACTTCAGTTATTGCCCAGTTTTAGTCTAGACAGCTATAGTAATTTTCATGGAGCATGTATCACTTGCAATGTGTAAATATTTATTTTTATGTGCAATTCTTCTGTCAAACTTCCTAAACCTGTAAATAATTTAGCATCATTATGAAGGATAGCCTTTGTCTGACTATGGACATTGAGATGCCTCTTCGATGGTATCACCGATCCTGAATGAAATACAAACTGATTTTTTGAAGTGTGGCATTGACCCATCCTTGATTTTAGAATTAAGGAATAAAACTATGAGGGATAGGGGCACTACCCTTAAACCAATTTTTAGAATAGAAGATGGAGCTACCATAAATCTGGGTAAAACTAGAAAAGATACAGTTAAAGTTAGATATGTAACAATGTTTAATACTAAAACTAAATTTATTAAAAATATTATAGAGAGAAATTGGATTGTTCTGATGGCGTCTCCAAAAGTAAGTAATATACTGGGTGCCCGCCCCTATTTCTCATATAGGAATATGAGATAAATAAGCTATGTTATAAGGATTTTACTGGTAGACAAATTCCTCAAGTTAGTACAAGGCTTGGTACGTTTAGCTGTTTGAATTGTACATGTTGTACCGATATTTATGGTAAAGGAAGTGAGAGATTTATTCATCCCTCTACAAGAAATGAATATACTTTTAAGCTTACAGCTAATTGTGTTAGTTCTAATGTGGTTTACCTAGCTACCGTTACCCGATGTTCTTGTTTTTATGTAGGTAAGACCACTAGAAAGCTTAAAGAGCGCATTATTGAACATAAATCCGATATTAGGAGAAAGAATGAAAATAATGCATTATATAAGCATATTAGTACCAATGGAGATACCCATAGATTTAAATTCAAGGTGATAGATATGGTGTATGCATCTATGAGAGGTGGTGATATTAACAACTTCCTAGAAATTAAGGAATATGAATGGATTTTGCGCTTTGCCCCCAACCATTCACCTGGTTGTAACACAACTATAACTCCAAAACAAATTTTAGTGAGGTTACAATATACTAAATTTTAAAGTTTGGATTTTATGTACTGTTTTTTTAATTATTTATTCCAATTTTGTCATTTAATTGCTTCGACCGCATGGTTGGCTGGCTGAGATCATGTGATGGTTTTGGATACAATTTAAATTTAACTGTTTTGATTTTTGAAATGTTTGTAGTATTGAAGAAGGGTTTAGTCCCAAAAGCTTTGCTGTTATTATTAAAGAATTTTCCCAACGTCAGTGTTTTCTTTGGCAAACTGCTTTGCAGTGACAGAATTCCTGGTAGAGCTTGCCTGTTTTTTTCCTAGCTGCTTGTGAGAATGGTCCATAAATAATAACTCAGATATTTTGGAAGTGTTGCTACAATCCATAAGGTGTTTACTCTAACTACTTCTATAAATTATATCACATGACCTGCCCCCCCATGTTACTAGGCATTAACATATTTATAGCTATGTGCTCCAAGTACTGCACTAAGCAAAATGCATAAATGTATTGTTTCTAATAGTAGTACGATCACAGAACCACTTGAGAGGTAATCCATCTCTAGGTAGGAGAGGCAAAACACTACCTTCAAAACTGGCACAAATGAAACCATAAAGTAAAATAAAACAACAATGTGGCATTATTTGTGAATTAGGCAGTAGTCTGTTAACAGAAGTACTCAAAAGCAGTGGAAGGACACTACTTATGGATCAGAAAACAACAGAAGTGCTGAACCATGCATACTTCATTGGACCTTTATATGGAGCTGACAAGGTGTTATGATCATAAGGGCTGTTGCAAGCATTTTCACCACTTTCTCTTCACCACAAAATAATTGCCCTACTCCTGATGCTATACAAGAGCACCTTTTTCTTAGATGTATAAAATCTGATAGAATCCACCAGTAAGTCTTGTATCACGCTATGCTATATATTCTGACAAGGGTCTGAGGGAGGGGAGACTACATTGTGTCATGTAGGCTTAGAAATTAGAGCACAACATAGCATGAATGTTTATAGCTTATTTTATTTCTCATTTAGTTACAGATTTACAGTAAACCAGGGCATTGTATATATCAAGTTTCTTATAGTCATATGATACTAACCATCAGGATAGCAGTGTCCTGTGCTACATATTTCTCTTTTCTTTTTGTTAGTATATTGCTCCAAAGGAATTTAACATTGGCTGAAAATGACTTAACATAACTTTGGTCTACCCTTTGTGCATTATGTAGTCTTGTGACCACACAGTGTCTTAGGTTCATAGGTTCATAGGTTCATAGGTTCATACTAGGCTATCTGCCCGAGGGCATTTACAAGCCTAGCCCATCGTTTTGTGGCTTACGCCACCCCTTTAGTATGGGGAACTATACCCATTATTTTGCTGTGCCTCTGTCGAGCAGTGACACTGAGGTAATCCCTGGGGTATATCTGCGATCTCCCATCCATTGGTCAAGATTTCTCTTGAACAAGGCCAGCGAGGTGCTCTGCCTCACATGTACCGGGATTTTGTTCCACAGCATAGGGAGTCTTTGGGTGATGAATCTATCCCTCCAGCACGTCCTATTAATAGCCGTGTCGAGGTTTAAGTCTCCCGCCCTTGTGGCTCTGATGGATCTAGATTTTTGAGGTGAAGCATATTCATCAAATCTGGGTTTGACATGGCCTTGTATGTTAGGCAAAGGTCACCTCTGAGCAAGCGGTGGCGACTGAATAGAGTTGGAATTCTTTCAGTCGGGCAGCATAGGACAGATTTTTGAGACCCTTTATCCTTTTGGTGAGGAACTTTTGTGGCCTCTCCAGCTGCTGCAAGTGTCGGGTCAGATAAATTCCGAATGGGGCATTGTACTCAATCATTGGTCTGATGAGTGATGAGTAAAGGGAGACTATGACCTCCCTTGATCTAGATGAGAATCCCTTCATGATAAGGTGGGCAATGTAGAAGGTCTTCCTAACTACTTTAGCTACATGAGTGTCGAATGACAGACTACTATCAACCTGGGTCCCCAGGTCCCTGATAACTTCTTCTGTGCTCAGTGGATTGCCACCTATTTGGTAGCTAGGGGTAACCTTGTTTTTCCCGAAGGGTATGACTATGCATTTTTTGGCATTTAACTTTAGGCCGTGGCTCTGGCACCAGTTATCCGTTTCTGTGAGACCCTTCTGAAGGATATCTGTGTCAGATGTGTTTTCTACTATGGCCCAGTTTGCAGTCATCTGCAAACTTTGTCAGCCATAACCCTCCTGTGTTTGCTTGTACTTGGAAAAGTAGATGCCAAACAAGAGTGGGCCCAGGACTGAGCCCTGTGGGACACCACTTGTGACAGGCTTTGAGTCTGACATGGCGCCAGCAACTCTGACCCTGTGGGTTCTGTCACTCAGCCAGTTTGCAACCCATCTTGTGATGTATGGGTTAACATTTAAGCTGATGAGTTTTTCAATGATACCCGAGTGGGGTATTGTATCAAGGCCTTAGCCAGATCGAGGTAGGCTGTATGGACTGCCTTTCCCTCATCAATGGCTTTGGTGACTGTTTTGAAAAAGTCAACCAAGTTTAAAAGGCATGATCTGCCTTTGACAAAGCCAAACTGGGTTGGATCCAAAGTCTGCAAATTCCTATGTCTTTATTTATGAGGTCCATTATGATCCTCTCCATGGCTTTGCAGATAAGGCTTGTCAAGCTAATGGGCGGTAATTTCCAGGGTCGGTGGAGGCACCGCCTTTGTGAAGTGGGACCACAGTTGCAGTGCGCCACTCCTGGAGTGCGTATCCAGAGGTAAGACTTTGATTAAACAGCTGTCCTAGCTGTGGGTTTAATTCCTCATTGAGTTCGTGGAGCACACAGCCGGGGACACCATCAGGTCCCATGGATGCTGTGTTTTTTTGCTTTGGAGAGAGCAGTTCTCACTTGGGCGCTGGAGATGTTTGGGGGGCTGCAATCGTTTGGTATAGATATCTCTCCTTTTGGTGGGGGGGGAGAAGTTTGCACTGAACCTGTCAGCCAGTATGTTGGCAATGTCTGTAGGATCAGTAATCTTCACATCATTTTGAACTAGTTCTGAGCATATCTGGGAGTTTCCTCCTAGGTTTCTAACATAGCTAAAGAAGGCCTTATGATTGTCTTTTGAGTCTTTAGCTATTTTTCTCTCGAAATTTGCTTTGGATGATTTTATGACTGCTCGTAGCTTTTAACTTATAGTGATCAAGGGTGTCTTACCTTTTAAGGATTTTGCTCTATCTTGTAGCAGCTTCCTCCTTTTGTTGTAGAGTTTGTTTATGGCTGGGGTCCACCAGACTGGATGCTTGCCTTTGGTACAAAGAGTCTTTGTTTTGCTTGGGATTGCCTTATCCATGCAGTCCTGCAGGTGCTGGTAGAAGGCATTTGTAAGTGATTCAGCGGCTTGAGTACTGTTTTCCATGGCTCGGGGCCTTAAAGGAGACCACACTAGTCTTTAGAAGTGTGAAGTCGGCTTTTGCGAAGTTCTTTACTGTGGTCTTTTTTATTTCAGGTGGGGGTGGGATGAGGACCTCCAGCGAGATTAGTTTGTGATCTGATCTCACCAGTGAGGGGTATACCTTCGGTGTTGAACATTGTGCTCCCATGTTCGTGATGATGAGATCAAGTATGTTATCTCCTCTTGTGGGGATGGTGACTATTTGTTCCATGGCATTTGAGTTTATGAATTCCAGGAACTTTTGGGCTAGGGTGTTTGGGCTTGAGTAGTGTTCCCAGTCTATATTAGGGTAATTGAAGTCACCTAGTATGATGGTGTTTGGTGATACATTTATCCCTCTAGTGTTTTCAGGAAGGCCATGTGAGGTTCCTTAGTTTGTGAGGGTGGCCTGTAACATGCTACAATTTGCAGAGCAGTCTTGCCTATGGTTAATTGCACCTGGATGGTCTCCGATGCATCGTGCGTTGCCACCAGTCTTGAGGTGTGGGTGTCCTTGATGAATATGGATACCCCCCCCTCCTTTCTTGGTATTGTCCGGATTTTGGGGCGGAACGCATGATATGAGGTAAAACCTGATAGCTGGGGTGCTCTCAGGAGCCTTGAACCAGGTTTCTGTCACAGCACAGACATCGATGTTCTCCATACTGAGAAGGGCCTCGAGTGCGTGCATTTTGAGATTTAGACTTCTGGCATTGAGCAGCATTACCCTTAGTTTTTCCTTTTTGTGTTCTAGGGTGGTAGGTTTAGAATTTGAGCCTTGCCTAAAAAGGCACTATGGGGTGGCAAGAGCCTTTGCCAATATCCGAATCCCAGGGTGACAGGTGCAAGCCGTCCCTTGCAGCAGCGTGGCTTGTCCAGCATGTCATCCCAGGCAGACAGATACTGGATCCCCTTTGAATGACACCAGTGTTTAAGCCAATTGTTAAAGCTGATCATCTTATCTCTGTATTGTGGCATCATTCTTGGTGAAGGTAGGATACTGCTCAAGGTCAGGGTCATACCTGCCTGGGCTACATAATCAGAGAGCTCCTCAATGTCTCTTTTCATGTAGTCCAAGGAGGTGCGTCTCAGGTCGTTTACACCAGCGTGGACAATGACTGAGTCATATTTGTACCTGCTGTTGAGAGACCTGAGTGCTTGCATTATGTGGCGGATTCTAGCGCCCGACAGGCAGCTTACTGTGACCTTCTCCTTACTCAGTCTGGTGAGCGGGACGTCAGTGTGTCTGACTATGGAGTCACCAATGACTAGTGTGTCTGGCATTGTGTTTGGCCTTAAGGGCTGTGACTGTTTGACACTCTGACTGTGAGGTCTATGTGTTGCAGGTGTTGTGTTCTGAGGTGGTGGTTGTTTGGGTGTCTGCTTTGGTGGCCTCTGCTGTTTTGGTAGATTTTTGATCAGAGCCTCCGAGTATGTCCTTGTGTGTTTATGTGTATGATTTGAGGTTGTAATGGTACTATGTGAGACTGGGTCTATAGTGTGTGTGGTAACCTTCTCCTCCTGACTGGTCTTGCCAGTCCTATGTTGAGAGAGCTCAGCCTCCAGTTTGGCCGTATAGTTGCATCTCTCGCATGTATTTGTGTTTTGTGGGAGGAGGAGAGGGTTGTCTGTGTACATGAGGCAATTGTAACATTGCCTCAATATTCCCAGGTTCACCAGCTGAGCAGGAGAGGACACTAGCAAATGATCCCTCGACATGCTAGAAGGATAGACAAAAAACTTTAAAAAAGATTCAGGGGGACGTGGGTGACCGAGAAATGGGGGGTTACCTTTTTGGGGTACTATCTATGACAAGAGTGCCGTATCAAGGTAATAAGTACTGTAGGAGCAAGTGCTAGGTTTAACAGATAGAGAATAGTCTACTTGGTGCCTGCTGTGACTTCCTCTGCTTAGAAGCAACTTCTAGCTATAAGCAGAGGAAGTCACAGCAGGCACCATTGGCGTAGAAAAATTAGTCAGTTAGGCAATTTCCTGATATGTTTCTGTAATTTGCTGGTTTACATTTAGAGTACTAGAAATATGAGTGTATGGCAATCCATGTGTTATAATATGACTGGACAATGATTTGGTAAGCCTGGCTAAACTTTCCTTCCTCAAAGATTCCAGGTCTTGTGATGTACAAACAATTTTACACTAAAAGGCTGGATCTTGAGCACCACAATTCTGGTTTGTATAGCATTTATATTGTTTTGGTTTTCAAAATACAATTTATTCAAATTATTGCAATCAGTGCAAGCAATATTTGAAAGGGAGCTGTGAAATTTAGGTTACATTCACAGGCCATCCATGCCTAAAAAAAAAAATCCCAGGCAATGCATAGGGAAGTTCAGTAGTTCTCAACTGTCCAGATTTTTGCAGAATGTCCAGATTTTTGAATAATATCTTTGGTCTGTTCCTCATAAAATGTTTTTCTGGCAAATTATTGCCAACTCATTGAGGACTGAAGTCAGAAAATAATGGCAGACATTTTAGTTTCAGACTTCATACCCTTTAGAAAAATTAATGCTAATGCAAAACCTGTTATTCTGTCAACTTTCTAAGTTTGTTAAGAGCAATATTTAAAAATTGTGCCCCCCCCCCCCCATTATTTATGGTTTTGTCCAGATTTTTTGTTCTAAAAGGTTAAGAGATAACATGGCAATGTTTAATGCTTGTTTCAGCTAGAAAGGTCTCATATTACCTGAGACAAAGAAGATCCTCATTGGTTACTGTTCCTGATGGATTTTTTCATGGTAAAAACAATGTCTAGGAAACTGAAAGAACATTTAGTTCCAAACATAGATCTTGCAAATGGAAGCCAATGCTATAAGATTTTATGATGTTTTCTTCCTGAAAATCAGTCCCTGTTGTATCCTAGTTTACTAGAACAGCAACCCGGTGTATTTTATAGGGATCCATGTCATTTCAGTCTATATCCTAAGGTGAGGCATGACTGCACTTCAAGGTCAACTGTTTTCCATATTGCTTTCATTCATTGCAATGCAGGACAGTCTTTGAACAAACATTTGAGTTGTTCAGCAATAACATCAGAAAGATAACTGTGAACACAACCACAATTTTTACATCTTGGACCTGATAACTACCAGTGGCAGACAGTGACAGGCAATCTGCATATTATCACATGCAGATTTTGTTCTCTGTATTATAAATGAAGGATAACAGACTGGTCAACCACTTAGCAGTTCTCACATCAACTCTTCTAAGACCTTTGTTGCATGGACATCGTTGTCATAGGACTGTGGTAAGTGCAGAGGGTGAAATGCCATTTTTATAAGTATGTGCATCCTGAGGTTAGTAGCACAAATAGAGGCAAAAATCACTTTCTCAATGGTTGAATACTTCCATTTTGAGTATGACACAGTGCGTAAAGCAAATGCAATAGTATGCTCTCATTATCATGCTGTTTACTTAAAATCTAGAACAGTACTATACATTTCAAGTATCTGCAGTAAAAATTATTATCAAATCAGGGCCAAATGCTTATGCTGAAGTCTCTTGGCAATGTTAGTCAAAAAACTCTTGCTTCTTTCTTGGTAGCATATGACTGGTTCAGCCACAGCTGTGTAATTTAGAAAAAAAGGTTTGAGTACAGTTAATCCCAGGAAAGAATCTAGGCTTGATGCAACTTGTGGTAGAAGAGAATCTAACATGGGAGTAACATGAAGCAGGAATAGAATATGGGTTTGGATCATACCTCTCAACTGTCCAGATTTGTACAGAATGTCCACATTTTGGCTTCATCTTTTTGTTGTTTTCCTCATGAAGTCTGTGGTTTTCTTGCACATCATTGAGAACTGAAGTCCCTAAATAATGATATATATTTGAGTTTCAGAGTTCATGACCTTCAGAAAATGCATACTAAAGCAAACTTTGCTATACTAGCAATTTTCTAACTTTATAGGAACAACATTTAAAATTTGTCCCAGATTTTGGACCTTTGTTCCCAGATTTCATACACTCAGAGGATGAGAGTTATGGTTGATATGAAGGTCAGCAGCATAAATCACATAACCTAATTCTAAAAGAGAATATTTATTTTAGTTTATTTTAGATGCATTTATTAGCCAAGTAGGTGAAATGGTCCAAGAACCCTTTTCAGCTGTGACCAGGACCAGACGCAGTATCCAATACAATGAAGCATAACAATTTAAAGAGGAAGAGAACAGTACAATAAAGCAATACAATATATGTACTTAAAATTAAGCCTTTTATTTTTGGAAACATGAAGCAGAAAAAGCTACAGAGGTGGAAATATATAACATCACAAGTCTGAAGATATATACATCTATAAGTACAGGGTAGTCCATGATGAGTTTTAATCGAATGGTAAGTAGTCCTTGCAATATTGCATGAATGTGCATTTCAATTACCTCTGCAGTCTCCTAAAAGAAAATGTCATTCGTTTAACACTGAACTCCACCCTGTCTGGCCAGGAAATGATACACCATTGTCTAAAATGCACCAGGCTCTAATACCAGACCATAAAAAAGTGAAGCAAATGCTCAAGAAACCAGTCCTTCTGTTTATTGCTCAAGAAACCAGTCCTTCTATTTATTGCTCATACTTATTTTCTGCATTAGATGCATCCACTATAGCAAACCAGAGCATAACCCTGAACAGTAGACTGGATATTGATCTCATCTAAAACAAACCAACCAAAACTGCAGATGATATGCGTATAAAGAATCCCCATGCAATTTCTCCTTACATAAAAATACTAATTCCATGGTTGCAAAACCTTGAGGAAAAAAGAAACACCCTGCAAGGGTGAGTGGCAAATATATTTGCAGTATTGCAGTAGAGCCAGTGCATACAAAATGATTCTGTAATTTGTAACTCTGGGCAAACTATATGGGTGGTTACATTCATGTTTTTACCATTCTTTGAATACTTAATCACCCCAGTGCTGATTACCTTAGAAACTATTCCACGTAGTAATGCAAAATCAATTTCTAAAGCAGACACACTTTGCTGGTCCACTTCCATTTGCATTAGTCAAACTTCAGGCAAAGAAGCACATTTACATAACAATTTCATACCATATGGTTACAGCATTTAGTTGTACAAGCATGCCAATTTTATACTAAATGACATTTTAAACTTGATGTAACTACTGCTTAGTACTGTCTTACAGGGCTGTAAATGGATAAAGAATCCTACATTAAAAATAAAAAAAGTAATTAGCTGGTCAAAGGGATGTAGAGGAGATGAAAGGAAAGCCAGAGTAGACTGTGATTCTGTCAGATAATGAAGTGAGTAACATTTTCAGTAATTTTGTGGATCCTAGCACCTTGTAACCATGGAATACCAGTAGTAAAATGTGAAAGCCATGG
Organism: Protopterus annectens; assembly: GCF_019279795.1. NCBI lineage: Eukaryota > Metazoa > Chordata > Ceratodontiformes > Protopteridae > Protopterus > Protopterus annectens. The sequence continues at coordinate 1,930,069,661 of NC_056739.1, read as the reverse complement.
ACAAGAGGTAGACAATGCAAATGTTACAGAGTAATCCTGCTAATGGAACTCAGCAAGAAGGGGTATAAGGTAAGGCTGATATGGGGAAAGGAGACTCTTTTCAGGAACAGTGACATTCCCATGACTAATATTAAGAAGAATGAGTTAGGTGTTTAAAAGAGACCTGAAGAAATAAGAGGGAACTCCAAAATGTAGCACTACATGGGACTGGGACATAAATAACCTGTCATCAGAGATGGTACAAGAGGCCATCAGAATAGGAAAGAACTTGGGCAGTAGGCAGCACTACGGCCTTTTCAGAAGTGCTGCAACTGCTGAAGGCCCACAGGGCATGGAAGGACAGGATTAAAGAATAGAAAAAGTGTTTAGGCACTACAGAGAAAAGGATTTTTAGAGTATTAGAGATGCAGACCTGTATGCCAGAGAAAGATTTCTCCTTGTGTCTTAAGAGATGGTTAGACTAAAGGATGCGTTGGAGAAAAATGTCAGTTCTAAGCTGATTTAAAAAATAATCTGGATGTGAGGATATCTTGGGGCTGCCCGAAAGCTGGAAAATTGCTACCAAAGCATTTGGACTACATTCTGCACCCAGAGAAGTACTTTTAAACTACATTTATAATTGTACTTATCTTACCATTTAAATCAGTTTTGTTTGTTGTTTGCTCTTTATCTGAAGTTAAATCTATTAATTTAAGGCATTTATAGTCTGCATTACTTTTGGGTTTCTGTGTTGGGACCAGGTGTTTTTTTGAAGTTGTCATAGCAAGTTTTAATTAGAGCCTGTGGTAATTAACCAAGCCCTCACTGGTATTTTACATCACACAAGTTGCCTGCTATCTCAGTTCTGGGACTGCAGAAATGCTAGAAGCTTGATAGTAAAGCATTTGAACTAAGTTTTGCTTAATTAACCAAGCCCTCACTGGTATTTTACAATAACACAAGTTGCCTGCTATCTCAGTTCTGGGACTGCAGAAATGCTAGAAGCTTGATAGTAAAGCATTTGAACTAAGTTTTGCATCCAGAGAAGCACTTTTAAACTACATTTATAATTTAATTTATCATACCAGTTAAATCAGTTTTGTTTGTTGTTTGCTGCTTATCTGAAGTTAAAGCTATTACTTTAAGGCATTTTTATAGTCTTCATTGCTTTCTTGGTTTCTGTACTGGAACTAGGTGTTCTTCTGAAATTTTTTAGCTACTTATAACTAGAGCCTGTGGTAATTAACCCAGCTCCCTCTTTCCCCTAATATTTTACATCACAGAAGCAGTCTGCCATCTTAGTCTTGGGACTGTTAGAAAGCTGGAAGCTTAACAAAGCAATTGGACTACATTTTGCATCCATTGAAGTACTTTTAAACTACATTTATATTTGCAGATCTTACCATTTAAAACAGTTTTGTGTGTTGTTTGCTCTTTATCTGTAGTTAAAGCTAGTAATCTAAGGATTTTATAGTCTGCGTTGCTTTTAGGTTTCTGTGTTGGGAAATGGTGCTTTTCTGAATTTGTTGTAACTAGAGCCTGTGGTAGTTAATCCAGCCCCCCATGTGATTTTACATTAAGAAGGCTGGGACTGCAACTCTAGTGGGAGTACAACGGTAGCCTGGGCTGCACAAATTGGGAAACACACAAGGGGACTTAAAGTGACAATTACTTTTTGTAGCTGGTTGGTACTTTTTCACTTTTGGTTAACAAATGTGCTTTTACATTAAGAAGACTGGGACTGCTGTTCTAGTGTCAGTAAAGCAGCCTGGTCAGTCTGAGTTGGGAAACTCACAGGGAGGCTTAAAGTGGCACAGTTTCATCATCTAAAGGGGATTTTAAGGACTTAGTTTGGTGTTAATCTGTACTTGAAAGCTACCTTTGCTGTGCTTTTACATTGAGAAGTTCCTGGATCATCCATCTTGGGGCAGAAGGTGTTTACCTTTCATAGTTGGGAGGCACTCCAGGGAGATTAAGATCATAGCGCTATCTGTCATCTATCCTTCTGCATAGCCACCACTCAGGTGAACCCTGTAAAAGCAAGACTGTAAACTATAATAGCCCAACCCTAATACAGGTCCTGACAACATGGATTTGCAATTTCCTAATGCCTCTGTGGCCAGCTTGGTAGATATGGGCATTCTAAGACAATGTAGCAGTTATCACATGTACTCGTACAACCTTGTAATGGTTAAAGAAACTAAGATAGTGTGAGAGAGATGTACATGTATAACTTCCTTGAAGCAAAACCTGCTAAGCTGTCAAACTGCAAAACCTACCTTCAGCTATCACAAAAACACACACCAAAAGCAACATCTGACATCACACATAAGTCTACACCTAATGATCCCCAAAGAACAAAGCCTGTAAGGCAAGCAAACACTTTACCTAGTACTGTTGTTATAGGGATTCTATCATACAATACACAAATGCCTCTCTCACCAGACTGGACAATGAGAACAGGTACCAATATGATTCTATCATAGTCCATATGGGTGTTAATGACCTGAGGCATACCTCACTGGCCTATATCAAATGAGACCATATGGAAGTCTCTGAATATGTGTCATAGACAGGTACATGCCTTGCACTGAGCAGCATTCTGCCTTCACCAAGGAAGTGTGAACATAAAATGACTGAATTTGATAATTGACATAGTTTCTGGTGTTATTCCATGGAAATCCAAATACCTGTCAGCATGCCGACATGGCTAACGGACCACTTTGCTTTGCCAAGGATGGTCTGCACCTGCCTCCTGAGCTTTCGGATATTGGCTAAAAGTTTATCTATTCCCTTAGAGCATTATAGGTGCTTTTGGATATTGGCTAAAGGTTTATCCATTCCCTTAGAGCCTTTTAAAAACAACCTTAAGGTGTTACTGCTAAACAAAAAACAACACACTCTACAAGCTCTCCTCACTCTGGAGAATGTAGACATCTGTGCTCTCACCGAGACTTGGTTTAAAGCTGCAGAAAGTATTCTGGCAGTGGAAGGCTACAGTCCCTTCAACACATTTAGAGCAACAGCAGAACAGACAGGGGCTAAAAGTGGAAAAAGGAAAGTCTACATTAGCAACAAATGCAACTCTAGGTTGGTTAAACAGGATGATGCCCTGGAGCTCAACCATGTCCAAGTCTCCTTAGACAAGGTTCCTTACCATGTCCTGGCCAGCTAGCTCACAACACTTCTGTAGACCTACTAGAGGCAGTCACTATCTAACCAAATACCTTAATCTTGGGAGACTTTATTTACCCATCTATACACTGGGAAATGTATGCTTCCTTGGTCTTACAGGCAGAGTTTCCTGAATATTATCAACACAAACATCCTGTACCACTGAACCAAATAGTCAACTCTCCAAACTGAGGATCAAACATATTTCTCCTAGTACTTGCCAACTTGGAAGAGCATTGCACTCCTCCCATATCACATCCTCATTGATGAAGTCAGAATACAAAGCTATCTCCCTCAAAAAAAAAAAAATCAACCAGAAAACCAAAGTAAACCCATAACAAGTAGTAACTATACAAAAGCAAACTGCATCCTATTAAGAGACAGTTTGTCAAAATTCATGGCTCTCCAACATCCAGAGTACACAGCTAGCTACCTATGCAGAATTATTTACAGAAACTGTATACAAACGTGTAAATGGCTGCATTGAGGTTGCTGTACCTACCAGAAGTAAGCCCAGATCTAACACCAAAAATAAACCATTGTGGTGGAATCCTTACCTTACCAAGCTATTTAGCAAAAGAAAAAAGTCTTGGTCAAAATCAGAAAGAGCAACTCTCTTAAAGACAAATGCTCTCTGGTTCAACTAAGGAAGAAACTAAGAGGTCTAATAAAGTCCAACAAGGCCAATTACAAGGTCAGGATAGCCTCCCAGGCTGAGAAAAAATCACAAGGCCTTCTTCAGCTTTGTCAGGAACCTTAGAGGTAATACTCAGTGTGCAGAACTGGTCGTAAATGACATAGCAAATCTACTGGCTGATAAATTTAGCTGTAACTTCATCCCTCACCCGCAATCCTGTGTGAAATCCCTTCTAGCAAATCGCCTCATCTAACAAGAAGGAGCAGGTCCTGGAGGCTCTCACTAGGGCCAACAACACTGCTTCAGCGGGCCCAAAATATATCCAGGCTGCCTCCCAAATAGCATAAAACATGACCAAGCAGGAGCACATAAGGCACTTTTCATCTGCAGCCTCAAAACAGGCTACATGCCAGGTGAATGGAGGGCTGCAGCGGTAATCCCTTTTCATAAGTATGGACCATCAACTGATCCTGGGAACTACAGATTCATCAGTCTGGTAAGTCTAATAAGCAAAGCTATGGAACAAATTATCATGGAAATGATCAACAAGGAGTTTAGCAACTTACAGACACTGGACCCATCTCTGTTTGGCTTTTTTGTGGGAAAGTCTTACCTACTTAACCTGGTAGACGTTTTTGAGAGGGTCAACATGGCTATGGATGAGGGGAAAATGATGCATACTGCTTACATTGATCTGGTCAGGGCATTCATTACAATACTTCACTCAGGTATTGTTGACAAACTCAAAACTGGGCTTAAATCCCTACATAACTTGCTGGATTGTCAGCTGGATCACAGATAGAACCCAAGAAGTGATGGACTGGTGAGACCACCTCCACCAAGATAACAGTTACCAATGTTGTTCCCCAGGGCTCCATGTTGATCCAGCTCCTGTTTGGCATCTACTTCTCGGAATTCAAGACTAATGTCAAATGCCTCTGGCTCACCAACTTTACAGATGACTGTACATTTGGAGCTATCATAGATTTCCCCATGCCACCAACAACTTACAAGATGATCTAACACAAATAAATCACTGGTACAAAAGCCACAGTTTAAAACTCTATGCAAAGAAAAACATTATAGTGCCCTTTGGGAAATCTTCCACCCAAGCTAATTTCCTCATCAATAAAACACTGCTAAGAGTTGACCCGATAGTTAGGGATCGGGGAAAATATGTAGATAGATAGCAATCTGACATTTGACCAACACCTAGCCAAGATAGTAAAAAATTATTTTATGTCACCCAACTCATAAGCAAGGGTATGGCATCCAGGTCCAAGGAAGTAATGGTACTACTGTACTCTGCCTTTGTCAGAGCCAGAATTGAATACAGTGCTCCCTTTGGCATGTACGTAACCAGGCACTTGAAATACTCTCAAAGATTCCTTACTAGGAGAATCCAGCGTATGAATATCCTGCCTTGCACAGATCGCCTGAAGGTCCTGTCTTTGTGCTCAGGTTACTAGAGGTTACTGAGAGGAGATCTATGGCGAGCATGTAAGGCATCCTCAGATCCAGCTCTGATGAATTTCTTGCACATTCGCAAGACAAACAGCACCAGAGTCAAGGACTTGAACCTTGTCTGCAACTTAAATAGAACTTTCTGGAAGGACTGATATGTGTCTTAAAGGATACCTTTGCTATAGATTAAGCTGTCCATCTATGTGAAACAGAGTTAGCTCCTGAACCCTGTCCAAAAGAAACCGTGATCATTTGATGGAAAATTACAAATTCATCCCGGTCTGACCCCGATGTGTCTGATGGACAGAGGCTGACAGTAAGTAAATTAATCCACAACTAACATAGCCCTTACCCACCTCTTTAATTACCACAACCCACCATATAGGAATCCAAGGAACTCTGGGACAAAACTGGGTTGAGTTACATGGAAAGGCTTGTAAATATTGTGATGGTCATTATCGTACTGTAAAACTATGAACCTCTGTAAGGGTTTGTGTATATTGTGCATTGTCTGAAGATCCCCAGAGCCTGTAAGGAAGTAAAACAGGAATGGAAGGGGTGGGGAAACATTACAAAAGCAGTGGATCAAAGAAACTTAAAGGAAGAGGAAGGATGAAATGTGATGCTGTACAATGCATGGGTTATATATCATTTTATCAAAGGTTCGAACATTCACTTCTGCAAACCTTCAGTTTAATGAATTTCTTTCCCAGGGGAAAGTAAGGAGTTGCCCAGCATCAGAAATTTGCTCTTTTCTCCACTCTAGTGCAATGTTAGAGTTGGTATATATATATATATATATATATATATATATATATATATATATATATATATATATATATATATATATATATATATATAGATGGGGGTATGGTGGGCACAGCCCCCACCTGAGTGGGTTTAAAATACTGTGTTTTGTGTCCAATGCTGGGCAACTCATTACTTTCCCTGATAAAATAATTTGTTGAACTGAACGTTCGCTGTATATAGTTTGGTGAACAAAGATGTACAGTAGTGAACCTTCAATAAAATGATATAGACCCCAGTGCATGCAGCTTGGGAAATATCATGTATGAACAGCAGGTAACAATAAAGAGGAAGCAGCTGCAGGCCTGCCATTGCAGATGGAGAGAGAGATACAGTCTGCAATGCTCTATCCCAGGCTAAACCCTATTTGCATATTTCCCAGCCGCTATAATTATCTCAGTACCAAATTTCTTTCAATACCAAATGTTAAAGGCTACAATATCTTTATTTTATTCCATTCTTGTTTATTATTAACCAGTTTTACCTCCTTGTCTTATTATTCTGTTTTATGCTGTTGTGCTAACCTTACTGATCAGACTATATCGTTCTATAGTATGTAAATAATCTTTTTGCAATGTGAATCATCTGTGTAATCTCTGCTTTGTATGTATTGAATTTATCTTATCATAATTGTACTTGGATCTTTTCCCCTAGGTCCATACTGTAAAGGAATGTTTTCCATACCCAGCTGGACTATCCCAGTAACAACTATAAGTAAATAAGTAAATGCTGATGATTTGTATTTGTCTAGCAAAGTATGTACTAGGTGGTCTTTGGGAGAGGTAGAAGTGAGAGAGACTAACCAGATCTGCTCTTCAAGGTAAGATGTGTGTGGGTTTGTGTGTGTGTATGTGTGCATGCATGTGTACCGGCATGTGCATGTGTGAATACGTGTGTGTGTGTGTGTGTGTGTGTGTGTGTGTGTGTGTGTGTGTGTGTGTGTGTGTGCGTGTATGAGAATGCGTGTTTGTTTGTGCATGTGTGCATGCATGTTTCAGCCTCAGGCAGCCAAATAACAGAGAAAAAGAGAGAGAGTGTAGTAAGGTCATTCACAGTGGGGTGCTTTCCTGGAAGCAGCTCTGAATTATTCCTGTATTACTGAAACCATAAATCGTAGGCATCGTTTTTGTTCTGTCATTCATACTGCTTCTGTGGGGTTTTGTTTAGTCTAGACGAATTTGTAGTTTTCATACTGTTTTTTCTGTTTGTTTCATTTCATAGTATTTTTAATTTTAACATCTTCATATTTGTTTTCCTCTCTTAACATACTATAATAAGTTCTGCACACTTTTTTCCTCCGGCAATATTCAATAAAAGTGCCTTTGACCTAACGTTTGCAATAATATTCACTGTGGTTATGTAGTTGTCAAGTCCAGTCATCCAATTTGCTCCATTATGATCATAATGTCAACTGATTTGTGTCTGTGTCAAACACAGCCAAGCTGTGTATCTTCAGGGAACTCCTTTAACCTGATTACTTTTGTAATGTCTCTGTAAAACTTTACACTTTCATGTTACCTGTAGTTCTAATTTCGATATGTGTCTCATTTTGCTGATGTGGTTTTGTATTTTATTTTTGTGTGTCTCAATCTTTTTTTGGAAAAAGCAATTTTATTTTAAAATATTGCTACATTTTTCAAAATGAGATTTACCTTAAAATATTTCCTGAATTCTGCAACTTTTGTTTCTATTAACATCCTGTCTGAAACATGAACTGTGACTGAATGAAAATAATAAAATAACTGTGGTACAGTACAATAAAGTCAAAGACAAATGTATATTCCTATGCGTGTCCTTTTGTTACTTTTAGATTAAAACTGGTTGTGGATTGGCTGACAGGACATATACAGAGTATATGTGAATAAACTATTGGGGTATAGTTTTATGAAAGCATAATGCTACTGTTATTACTACTAGTAAAAGAAAACATTTGTTTGTGTGAGCTAAAATGATACAGCCAAGGGTCATAAAACAAGAAAACCTGTTTATTTTCTGGTATTGCATTAAAGACTAACCTCTAAAGAACCTAGAGGACATGTTTAAAATATTTTTAATGCCCCAGTTAGAATCAGTCAAGAGCTCTCACAATGATTACTGCATCAGTCAGAATGGCTCATATAACAATTTTGTAGTGCATGGAACATGATGTTTACTCTACAAAATTCTGAAAAAGACAAATCAAGTATTAAAGTGGCACAAGACCTGATCTTAACAATTGTTAAGTACCCCCTGTTTAAGTTGTTAAAGTTGGGTCAGCACTGGGCAGTCAAATCTGCCAATACTGACCATTAAATGCCAGTCAGAAGGGATAACTTGTCCCTTCCTTTTACAGATTTGGAAAGCAGCTAAAATAATATGATGTGTTTGAAGGTTTTTTTTCCTAAAGATACTAACTCTGAAACTGAAATGGATGTCACTACTCAGTGACTTTGGTACTCCATGATTTGCCATCCACAGAGTTTATGAAGACAGACCCACAAATGAGGCAAAAATCTGGACATTCTTTGAAAATTTAGACTGTTGAGAGGCATGAAAGGTGAGTGTAAATGTAACAGAAAGCATTACACTGCCTTTTTGACAGTACTCCCTCTAAGTGCTTTACAGTTTTGAAAGCTGTCAAAACACTCAGCATTTTTTTCTTCTTTCTTTATGTAACTAATAGTACATGGTGCAGATAAAGCTCCATGCACTACAAATAATTGTCATCGGGTTGCCAGTCATAACTCTTTATGTGTTCTGGACATGGTTGCCAAGTAATTCACTTGGCATCCGCGCAAACACCTAATAAACTGGTTATGAAAGGCAACATGATCATAATTGTCTTTATTAATATTAAAGCTGTATTATTATTATAATGTACCTCTTCCTAAAATACACACTAATACAAGAATTCACACTTACCAGAATACAACCAATCCGCTGTCAGAATTCACTAAGCTAAACGACCAGAAGCAGAGTGAGTATCAAAGCCTAAGCTATCAGGTCAGTGAAGCTTACCCCTCATATACCACCAGAACTAAGCATCAGTAATGTCGCCACATCTTAGAAATGCTTGTTAAAGCTTAAATGTCTTAATGGTAAGCTTGAGAAGCTTTTATAAATAGTTACAGATAGGGCTAGTTTAAAATATGATGTTATGTGGAATGGTGGCAGTCACATTTCTGAACATGACCCTCAGTACCCATGATGCTTAAAATGAAATGAAATGCAACTCCTCAAAAAGCAAAACAGGCCTTACTGGATGAGGAGCCATGCTTATTGACTGTAAAACAAATAATTTTCTTTGGGCACAGTGTATCCCATGGCTGCCTTGCTGTTTCAGTTGCACCCTGTCACTTAGTAGGATTAATTCAGAAGTCATTCTAAGTCAGGTAATATGACTCACATACAGCAGTGCCTCTTGATGAGATACATAGGTTCATAGTTAGGTACTAGGTTATCTGCTCGAAGGCGTTTATAAGCCTAGCCAGAATTGTGTTTGCTTTCGCCACCCCCTTAGATTAGTTCCCTGTGTCTCTGTCCAGCAGAGCCATTGAAGTGATCCCTGGGGTAAACTTTCTATTTCCCATCATCTCGTCAAGGTTTCTCTTGAAGAGTGTTAGTGAGGAGCTCTGCCTAATGTAGATTGGAATCTTGTTCCAGAGCATGGGAAGTCTCTGGGACAGGAATCTATCCCTCCAGCACGTCCTATTTATTGTTGTGGTAAGGTTTAGATACCTAGAGTGTGTGGCTCGAGGGGATATGGTTTTCTTTAGGTGGAGCATGTCCATCAATTCTGGGTTGGGCATGGCCTTGTATCTCAGGCATAGATCACCTCTGAGTAGGCGGTATGCAACTGAGTACAGCTGGAGTTTCTTCAGTCGAGCTGCATAGGGCATCTGTTTGAGGCCAGTGATCCTCTTGGTGAGGTACTTCTGTGGTCTTTCCATCTGTTGCAGGTGTCTTGTAAGGTACATCCCAAATGGGGCATTGTACTCTATGATGGGTCTGATGAGTGATGCATAGAGGGGCACAATGACCTCTTTTGATCTGGATGCAAACCCTTTTGTGATTAGGTGGGCCACATAGAAGGATTTTCTAACCACTTTGGCAATGTGACTATCAAAGGAGTGATTACTATCTACTTGGGTCCCCAGATCCCTTATTATGTCTTCCGTATTTAGGGGGCTACCACCTATGTAGTAGTTTGTGGGTACTTCGTTTTTTCCAAAGGGGATGACTATGCACCTTTTGGCACTTAGCTTGAGGCCATGGTTTTGACACCAGGTATCTGTCTCAGTGAGACCCTTTTAGAGGATGTCTGTGACAACCAGAGAGTCAATTATAGCCCCTATTTTGCAGTCATCTGCGAACTTGGTCAGCCATAGACCTCCTGTGCTTGCCTGTACCTCTGAGAAGTATATGCCAAACAGGAGGGGTCCTAGGACTGAGCCCTGGGGAATACCACTTGTAACTAGTTTAGAGTCAGACCTATCTTCCGCAACTCTTACCATGTGGGTTTTGTCCATGAGCCAGTTGGCAACCCATCTCGTGATGTAGGGGGTTATGTTCAGGCTGGTAAGCTTGTCTATAATTCCAGAATGGGGAATGGTGTCGAAGGCCTTTGCGAGATCTAGGTAGCCTGTGTGGACCACTTTCCCTCATCTATAGCCTTGGTAACTGTCTTAAAGAAGTCCACCAGGTTTAGGAGGCATGATCTGCCCTTAACAAAGCTGAACTGGGTAGGGTCCACTGTTTGGAGGTTCCCAATGTCTCTGTTAATGAGATCCATGATGGTGTGCTCCATAGCCTTGCAGACCAAGCTAGTCAGACTTATAGGCTGATAGTTCCCAGGGTCTGTTGTGGCTCCACCTTTGTGGAGTGTAATAACCATTGCTCTGCACCACTCTATGGGCATATAGCCTGTGGAGAGGTTGAGTTTGAACAGTGTGTTTAGGTGAGGGGTTAGTTCATCTTCGAGCTCCTGTAGGACGCAGCCTGGGACACCGTCCGGTCCCATTGATGCTGTCTTTTTGGCTTTGGAGAGGGCTGTTTTAACCTGAGTGCCTGTGATTTCAGGGCCACTACATTCTTCTGGTATGGTTATGGGCCCTTTTGGGGGTGAGAGGCGGGCGAAGTTTGCACTGAACCCGTCTGCCAGGATGTTGGCGATATCAGTCGGTTCAGTGTATTTTGTGCCATTCTGCACTAGCTCCGAGCATATCTGAGAATTGCCACTTAGATTCTTGACATAGCTAAAGAATGCCTTGTGGTTATCTTTGGAGTCCTTGGCAATTTTTCTTTCGAAGGTAGCCTTAGATGATTTTATGAGGGATCGTAGTTTCTTGCTGATATTGATCAGGGATGTTTTATCTTCTTGGGATTTTACTCTTTTCTGTACTAGTTTCCTCCTTCTGTTGTATAGCTTGTTTATGGCAGGGGTCCACCAGACTGGTTTCCTTTTCTTGCAGGGGTGAGTCTTGGTTTTGCATGGGATAGCACGATCCATACATTCTTGCAGGTGCCCGTAGAGTGCATTAGTAAAGGATTTTGCAGCTTGGGCAGCGTTATCCTTTAGCATGGGGGCTTTGAAACTTTCCACCTCGGTATTAAGTAACGTGAAGTTTGCTTTTGAAAAGTTTTTCACAGTGGTTTCTGTGACCAGGGGTGGGGGGCAGAATGTGGAAATCCAGAGTGATTAGTTTATGGTCATATCTAACCAGCAAAGGGTTGACCTCCGGTGTGGAACACTGATCGCCCATATTGGTAATGACCAGGTCCAATATGTTGTCAACTCTGGTGGGGGTGTTGACCAGTTGATCCAGGGCGTTTGAGTTTATAAATTTTAGAAATGTTGGGCAAAGGAGTTAGTACTTGCGTAGTTCTCCCAGTTAATGTTTGGGTAATTGAAATCACCCAATATCAGGGTGTTTGGTAGGACCTTTATGTTTTCCAGTGTTTCCAGAAATGTGGAATGGGGGTCCTGGGACATGGTGGGTGATCTGTAGCAAGCTACAATTTGAATTGCAGTCTTGCCCATTGTTAGTTGCACGTGGATGATCTCTGAAGCATCGTGCTGTGCCACTAACCTGGAGGTGTGGGTATCATTGATGAATATGGATACACCCCTGCCTTTTGTATTTCGGTCTGGGTTTTGTGGCCAAAATGTGTGGTATGAGTTGTAGCCTGGTAGTGCTGGCGTGCTCTCTGGAGCCTTAAACCAGGTTTCTGTTACTGCACATATATTGATTTTCTCCATACTGAGGAGTTTCATTGTCCATGTTGGTGTGAATGACCTGAGCCGTACCTCCCTGGACTACATGAAAAGAGACATGGAAGAACTGTCTGATCACGTAGCCCAGGCTGGTATGACCCTGACCTTGAGTAGCATCCTGACCTCACCAAGAATGATACCACTGTATAAAGAAAAAATTATCAATTTCAACAATTGGCTAAGCTTCTGGTGTGCATTTTGAGGTTTAGACTTCTGGCATTGAGCAGCATTACCCTCAGTTTTTTGTTACTTGTGCTATCTATGGCGTTGGGTATGTCTTTTGGGCTTTGCCTAAAAAAGGCACTATGGGGGTGGCAAGAGCCTTGGCCAGTATTCGAAAGCCTAAGGGTGACAGGTGCAAGCCATCTCTAGCGAAGCAGCGTGGCTTGTCGAGCATGTCATCCCAGGCTGACAGACACTGGATCCCCTTTGAATGACACCAGACGTTTAGCCAATTGTTGAAATTTATAATTTTTTTTCCTTTATACAGTGGTATCATTCTTGGTGAGGGCAGGATGCTACTCAAGGTCAGGGTCATATCAGCCTGGGCTACGTGATCAGAGAGCTCTTCCATGTCTCTTTTCATGTAGTCCAGGGAGGTATGGCTCAGGTCATTCACACCAACATGGACAATGACAGAGTCGTATTTGTACTTGTTCTTGAGTAATTTGAGTGCTTGTGTTATGTGGCAGATCCTGGCCCCGACAGGCAACTAACACTAGGCTGAACAAGGAGAAGGTTACTGAGTGGGACATCAGTGTGCCTGACTATAGAGTCACCTATTACTAGTGTGTTGGGCATGTTATTTTGCCTTAAGGGCTGTGATTGTGTGGCACACTGGTTTTGTGAAGCATGTGTTTCATGGTTTGTGTTGAGGGGGTGGAGGTTCCTTGGGTGTCTGCTTTGGAGGTTTCTGTTGCTTTTGCTCATTTTTATTTACAGCCTCCGAGTATGTTTTCATGTATTTATGTGTATTTTTTGCCGGTTCTGGTTTCATAGGTCTATGTGAGACTGGTGGTGTGATGCAAGTAGTTCCCTTCTCCTCTTGACTGTCTGGTCCAGTCTTGGGTTGAGAGAGCTTAGCTTCCAGTTTGGCTGTATAATTGCATCTCTCGGATGTATTAGTGTTTGGTGGTAGGAGGAGAGGATTGTCTGTGTACATGAGCAGTTGTAACACTGCCTCAGAATGCCCACATTCACTAGTTGGACCAGAGAGTACACCTGAAACTGCCCTTTGGACATGCCTGGATAGGTACAGTAAACTGTTTTACTGATTTGCTGGTAAGGTCGAATAGAGAGCCTTGTCCTTCTCTACAGTATAGGGGGGGGGTCTAGGGCTAAGGAAGGTTTATTAGTGCTTGTATAATTGTTTTGAGCAAGTGCTGGGCTGAAAAGTAAATGGTTTGATTGTTTAAGTTGAAAGTTTGTCAAGTTCCAAGGGAAAAGTTTCTTTGTGGAGCCGGAAATAGTTATACTGTAGCTAACCGGTGCTGTCCGGTGCGCAAAACCGCACAAATGAGGGTTTCATAGCAGGGAAATGAAAGAGAGAGAAATTAGCCCAAAATGGCCAATAAACTACTAATTTCTGGACAGAAGCCACTCCTCCAGGGCAGATAGGCTGCTCAAAGCTCCTCTTTTTCACAGGTGAACAGAGGAACTTCCTTCTATCCAAGTAAGGTATGGGCAAACACAGAAACTTGTAACACAGCCCTGAATTCAGCACTAACCCGAAAACTGGACTATACTAGCTTAGAAAGGTGGGAAAACAAGTATATATTTTTTTGTTTTTTTCGGAAAATAAAGGTGATACAATTAAAAAATTACTTTAAATGCATAGAAATGGCTATCGCACTTGAGTGTGCAGCCTACAACAGTTAAACAGGTAATTTAAACACAAAAATGACCTTGTTAAAGTGCAGGCAGTAAACTAAGTGCAATATGTAGCTGAGACAAGCTTTTTAAATCACAGAAACTCTAAAAAAATCGGTGTTTTAGGTGGAATTAGCTAAAGGCAGCAAGAAAATGCAGAAAAATGATACTTAATCACTCCAAAGTCTCTATTTTGTCTCTCTGCTGCTGTAGAACTCTGCAGGGCACCAGGCAAGAGCTTGCTGAGCTGTATACAAGCGCAAAAACCTTGCAAATGCGGGTTTTATAGCAGGGAAATAAGCGGCACCAAACCGTTATAAACTATATTGTATGTCACACGTCATGTTTGGTAGCAGTTTTACCACTGATTGTGTGAGGAATCAATACAACAGAGTGCCCCCTATAACCCTACACACACAAGTTTATGCACATGGCTGACACTGATGTCATTGCATAGCATGCATGCATGGGGGTGGGGTTAGTGGGTTAGTCTATGCTATCAGGATGATGATATGTGAAGATATCCTATTTTATCTGTATTTGACACAGAGATTGATAAGGGGCACTCATACATAGTGGATATCAGCAGGTAGATGGAGGACCAAAAGCACAGCTTAAAAATAAAAAGTCTCCTTTGAAGTAAAACTGAAACCAGAGATCCCTTCCACCCAAGGTACCTTTAGAAATTTCTTCAAGATAAGCTACCTACTCCTAAGTGATACATTGGTAACCTTTAAATACTCACCAAACCCAGTTAACTATACTGAGTACACAAAAATGCACACTGCCACACTATACCAGCATTTAAACAGCTGCACAGATGCAGCTGTACCCTGTAGGAACACGTACACAACAAATGCTTGAAAAAGTGGGTACAGTTCCAGTTAAACAGTACAGAGCTCAACATTGTAAAAAGAACACTTCAAATTTTATTACCAACGTTAGCACTTTCACAGTAACACTACTGGTTCATCAGACATTACATAATAACAATTAAGTTTAAAACACATTTATACAACCACCAATCAAACTATGACCACTCATGAAGTACATTTAATCAAATACTTAAACTAACCAATAGTAACAAAAGCCCATCTACTCTAAAATTGTCATATAAAATCATGTAAAAAATCCTATATGAAAATTTTATATATATATATATATATATATATATATATATATATATATATATATAAAATCAGAATTATTCATCTGTGTAATGATCTAGCTTTAAGAAAAGGCTTCAGTGATATTTTTTCAGAGACCTTGACCTGTATCAGCCCTTAAACTTATTATCCATCTAGTCTCATTAGCCTCAGTTCAATTCTCAATGCCCCCCGCCCCTCATTCATTTAAAACCATTTTCTGAACAACTAAAAATTTAAAGCTATGTGTTATATCATATTCATTGGTATGTTTAGCCAGGGCATTATTATGGGACCCATTTCTAATACTAATTACATGTTCCCTAATCCTGCCTCTCAGGCGTCTATTAATCTTTTCTACATAGAAACATGTACATTCTAAGCATACATCTAAATAGATTACATGTAAGGAACATCAGTCTCCATTCACTTTATGTTTAAAAGACTCAGATGAATCAATGTAACTACAAAAGTTACAGCTATTATAGGGAAGAGTAGCAGAAATCGTGTCCATAGGCATGTCAGTGACAATTCTAGTATAGCAAAGCATGTGTTTTAAAGATTTTTTATTTTTAAAAGATAAGCCCGGTTGGTCTCCTACAATATTCCTAATTTCTGCATGTATTACCTGTATTTTGTATCTTATAGGCTGCTGAGAGGTGACTTGTGCCTGGCCTATAGAGCAGTCTCTGATCCAGCCCTAATGGAAATGCTACACATCCGCAATTCAAATGGGACAAGATTCACTTGCTCTAGGGAACCTAACCTAGCCTGAAACATTAACAGGGCATATCAGAGAGACAGATATGCCTCCCAGTGATTGCAGCTCCTTTGCAAGAAACTCCCAATTCATGTGAAACAGAGCTCCTCAATGACCCTATTTAGGCAAACCTGGACACTTGGATGGTGAGTGGAACCTATGTCCATCATGGACGGGGCAGTTGGTGCTGACCATCAACCCGCTAATATAGACCATCTAACATGGTCAGTTAGGGAACATGGGTATAACACGGCTAGGCTTGTAAAGGCTCTAGGGCCGTTAGCCTAGTAACTTCCCATGAACCTTTGAACCTGTAAATAACTGGTGTCAAAATCACGTACTGAAACTAAATGCCAAACATGTATTATTGTTTCCTTTGGGAACCCCTCGAAACTACTACATTGACAAAATACCACTAAAAGTTGATCCAGTTGTTTAGGATTTGGGAACTTATTTGGACAGTGACCTAAATTTTGTCCAGCAGTTATTTACTGTTGTAAGAAAGTCCTTCTATACTGCACAGCTTACAAACAAAGGGATTGTGTCTGTCTAGTGATGTCCTTGTCCCCCTTTACTCAGCCTTTATTAGACCTATCATTGAATGCAATGCCTTCTTATGCATGTATCTGTCCATGCATATGGAACAACTAGAATGTCCACAGAGATACCTTACTAAAAAGATACAAGACCTAAACAGCATGTTCCACATGCTCCAACTCAAAGCCCTGCCGCTATATTTGGTATCCTACAGACTGCTAACAGGTGACCTGTGTCTGGCATACAAGGCATCTTACAACCCATTATTGATGAATTTACTGCATATCAGCAAATCAAATGGCATCAGAAATACTTGGTCTAGGGATCTAAACCACCTCTGCAACATCAACAGAATGGTTTGAAGGGACAGGTATATCTCACAGAGGATACCACTGCTGCTGAACAGCCTCCCCATACACCTAAAACAAAGTTCATCTCTGTCCATATTCAAGGGCATCTTATATCTATGGATGGGAAACAGAAAATTTTTCCTCGGACTACTACTTGTACTACTAATGGACAGAAGCAGCTTCTAAATGCTTTATCCCATGCATGGGTTCCCTCATAGTATCTGTGGTGTAATCCCAGTTATTATCATTAGGGATAAATATATAATTATCTGTGATGAGTAAGGCCAATCTGTAACCACATGGGATAGATTATTTCAGGCACAAAAAGAGAAAATGGCTAGGCTTAAAATGGCCCACCATAGCAACTAGCCTAAATATTACCTATGAACCTATAAAATAGTGGGAAAGAAGTAAAGTGTTAGAAATCTGAGTTGATATAAAGAGTGAATGCAATCTGTAGAAAAAAGTAGAGTTTACTGGAAATCTACACTTGGAGATGTTACAGGAGCACTCACAATACAAGTCAAAGAACAGATAGTGTCAGGTGTAAGTTAGAAAATCATAGGGAGGGTGGAATGGAGGGGGAAGCTGCCCTGGGCACTAATACGTAGGGGACACTAGCTAGATTATGCTACTCTAAGATAGAAAAAATGACAGCGTGTTAGTTTGCAAGCTATCATTAAGCAAAATTGCAGATGCACAAAGACATCTTGTGAGCAGTCAAGTTGCTCTTTTTTCAAAGGTAACAAAGAGTTATTAGGTTGCTGCATAATAAACATATTTTTAGAAACGTTTTATGTCATGACAGCATGTATGAGGTCATAGTCAAAATTAAGAGGACAATATCATCTTCAAATAATAAAGATGGAATGCTTGTGTTCTCAATTAGATGCTGTCCAGCTCTTCATCTTTTTGCATAGTTCATGAAAATGCAAAGGGGCAGTGGCATGGCACACTTTGATAGTCACACACCCACCATTAATGCATTTAATTTCTAATCAATCATATGTATACCGTTTTTGGTCCTCGTATACAGGGACCAAATGGCACACAGCAGTGGTTCCAGGACCTTGTAGTATTGTAGCACTTCCCACAAGACCTTCTAGAGTAAACAATCATACATTTTCCCCAGATCCACACAACACATGAAGACAACAATGGTGCACTCTTATAGCTTCTGGAGATTGATTGTCTTAGCTGCATGCAATAGAAAAAAAATGTATTTCAAAAGAAAAAAAACACCAGAAGCAGAAGTGTGTGAATTATGGACAAACCTCTCTGACACACCTCCATGAGTAAAGTTTGGATCTCAAAATCATGACCCTGAGGTTGTGAATTTGAAATCCGTTACTCTCTCTTTCTCTCTCTCTCTATATATATATATATATATATATATATATATATATAAATTCCACATCTGATCATCTGTCTTTTTCTCATTTCTCAAGTAGTATTCTATCTTAGAAGGCAAAAGAGGAGGAGAAAGATGTCATACTGAGTCTGAAGCAATTATTATTTCTTTTTATTTATGCAGAGGAACAAAACCTGGTTAGGGTAAAGAACTGTGACTAACTGGGGACAGAGCATGCAGTGAAACCTCATGAGTGCCACATGTGTACAGGTATTTGTGGTAACACCTTTGAGTCCCCACAAGGACAGACTGAGTTACAGTACAACCCCATATTCTCTCCTTCCAGAAGCAAAGCTGGCACTGGTCTCTCCGTCCTTTTACCACCCCCATCAGTGACCAGGTCTATGAGAGTCAAGGCTTAGTTCTTCCATACTACTGAGCTTAAACTTACTTTTTACCAGAAAATGTAAAATATTATACTCAACATTTGTTATTAGATAATTAAAGGACAGCTCTTTTCTTCAGTGGAGTTAAACTCAACCCATTGTTAATTTTCTCCATTTAATATCAACTATATGCGTAGCTTAGTGCATAGAGAACATTTAGAACCTGTTTTTCTTTTTCACCAGAGTTCAGGTTTCACCATCTTTTTTTCTCTTTTGATCCCATTTTGTTTCATTAAGAAAAGGGATTTGTTGTTATCCATGCAGCTGTAGAAAATTGAAGGCAGTATTTAATACTAGAAGTTTCTGAAACGTTTTATCATTTTTATGAAGTGGCAACTGTCACTCACTGATAATGCTACTACCTGCCTCCTAATTAAGAGAGTAAAGAAATCATGTAAGTTTAAAATTGTAACTTTAATAATTAATTAAATATTTATTAACCATATAAATGGATTGGACTGTATATGCTACTCAGTCAAGACATGAAATAAACTAATACCTACAACTTACAGTATATAAAGTAACAGATGTGATAAAACAAAAATAGCAAATATACTATTAATAAATTTAACAGCAGAGAAAATGTAGATTGAGGCAAGCAAATTGTAAGATACAACCATCCAAACTGCTGGACAATAAACATTTACAACTAATGGTTTTCTTAAATGCAGCTTTCTGTGGTAGGCTTTTACATGAAGGTGATATAATTCTGGGGAATGCTGTCTCCCCAATTGCGAGACTGATAAATGGCATCTTCACAGATGAAGGTGTTGTAATCTCAAGGAATTAAAACGTTTCTTTAGACAAAGTTTTCTTGACGATGATGGGCAGTAATTAAAAGTGAGAAATTTAAATGTATGAGAGTTTAATAATAGATTGCAGGCACTGTCTTAAAACTGGCTTGCCTTGGAGAGAGAGACAAGCAATGGAGCTTTCTTTCTGGAAGCAAAGAAATGAAGTGACAAATGTTATTCAATACTGTAATGTAGGGTGAGTTGAGTATGGTGATAGGAAGGATGTGGTCAACCAATGTTAAAAGTATATTTAAAGGTATGGCTAGCCTAGCTACCCAGACAGTATATCTGATATTCTGTACTCAAAATTAAGCTGGTTTATGATCTTGTCAGCAATTGTTACCATAAGCAAGTTAAAGAAAAAAATAGGAAACTGATTGTTTGAGTCATGCTGTAAGATATTCAGTATCAGTTAATGCAATAACAACAAGTCAGAGTTATTTAATGAAAAAGAAATGCAATGATGATTCAAGGGGAACACTACAGGCACCTGAATCCTGAGTGTTCAACAAACACTGTCTGAAGTTAAGTACTTCTAGCTTGTGAAGGCTGTAGCTGCTTGTACTCAAACTTAAATGTGAGCTCAGGCAAGCAGCCATTGGGAGGGAGAGGAAGGGGAATTTTAGGCTAAGGACATGGGAGGTGGATTTTAGGGTTAGGGCATGGGAAGATGATTTTAGGATTGGGAGTGTGAAGGGAGTTTTGGGTTTATAGAGTAGGAAGGGTGTTTAGGCTAAGGGAGTAATTTGGGAATTAAGGAGGTAGGGGTTGGGGTTTTAGGTTTAGGGAGTGATTGGGGACTTTAGGGTTAGGGAGAGGGATTGGAGGTTTAGGGTAAGGGGTTCGAGGCTGACAACATAGAGTTTAAGTTCTGGTAGGGCTATGTAGTTTTTTTAGGGTCAGCTGTGTGTTGGGAGATTGGACTAGTAGTGTTTGAGCACTTGTTTTTTTCTTGCAATTGGCAGCAAACAAATGTGCAGTGAACACCTTAGTAGTCCCTGTTTCCAGAGACAGGCTGAGTCTAAATGACTTGCTACTGTCATGATAACTGATGACATTAAGAAATTGATTGATTTACTGTGTATAGACTGTGTCCTACTATGGTGCACAGTGCGCTGTTGGAAAAAGCCAGAATAAAGAACAGTTACATCAGTATGGTAGTCTCCAGCATGCTATTTTGAAAATATGGCAGATTACAAAATAATACTAAAGATATACTGTAATACTGATACCTTACTACTGCACAGAAGATAGTATGATGACAGACATATGTTTTTTTTTCATTTCCTGGGTGGAATATTTGTTTAAAAAATATATCATTTTCATCATCATGGGCTCTTCACTATATGTGGTGGAGAGAAATAATCTGACCATCCAAATGAAATACCTTTGTCTGTCTACCATTCTTGGGTATCACGTGCAGATTACCACCCATGTGCAGAGCAGGGCCATGTAACTGATTTCACACTTAACTGCTGTCAGTGGTAGCAGTGCATGTGTTCATTGTGTTACCCTGCTGCAGTCATCACACTTGGGTTATCCTGTCGTCAGGCGGTCCCGCAGTCGGCCTGAATTCCAAAGTCCTGGTCCGGCGTCGGTTGCCGTCACTTCTTCCCTGACATCAGTGCACCAGGGGTATATAAGAGGCATCCGACTCCATTTTCTTCAGTCTTTCTTGCCACGTGGTGCCCAAAGCAGAAGCAGTTCGCAAGTGCCGGTCGGCCGACACCTGAGATTTTCTAATCGAATTTCAGTCCAAAGTCTTCAAAGCTAAGTACCCCATTGGGGAACCTTTTCTTGCCTCAGTCTGATGTCAGACAAAGTTAACAATTGCATTTCTTGTGGGAAGCAAATACCTCATAAGGACTTTCATTCTTATTGTATACCTTGCCTAGGCCCAGACCACAATGTCACTGCTTGTCGGTTTTGTGCTAGGTTCAATAAGCGAACTATAAAGCGACGCTTTGATTTCGCACGACACTACTTTGGTAGGAAATTTAATTACACTATGCCATCAGAGCAACCGACTACAGGCGTGCATAAAAAAACGCAAGATAAAGACAGGCAGCCTAGATCCAAAACAGACTCCGAGGCCTCGGTGAGGCTGTTCTCCAGTTTTCAGTGAGGCGCCTACGCAGCCCCTGGCGACCACAGAATTGCAACCCCAGACCGCTTACGATTCTCAAGCAGAGAGTTCTAGGCCGACGCAGCCATTTTCTTCAGATCCTACTGACAACATTGCAGAAGGAGAAGCCGGTGCTGTGCAAACACCTTCGGTTTCAGAAGGTGTCTTCAGACCGACTACTCTCGCCATAAAATCTTATGCTAAGCTTAAGACTCCTCTAAAATCAAAAATATTGCACATCAGTCTCCACTTCAAGGCCCCATGCCTAAGAAACAGATGCTTAAAATGGTTGAAGATTTGATTTCTTTAATCAGGGGTTCCCAACCCCCCCAGACAAAAGGTCTAGACAAGAGGAGGATTATGCCTCCTCTGATCAAGTGTCTATTTCCTCAGGCTCCTCTGAGGAACAGGATTACTCCTTTCCCCCTTATGAAGATTCTGATGCTGAAGATTCCATTCCCTTAGCTTCTCCCCTTGAAGACTATTCCTTTGGGGAAACCTTACATACTATGAGGGAACATTTCCACTGGGAAGGTCAGGACTACTCCGACTCAAAGAAAAGGCTCAGAGAGTTTCTTTTACTCTCCCAGCACAGGCCACTTGCTATCCCTCCAGTTTTGGACATTGTGGATGATGTTTACTTAGAATCTAGTCTAAATCCAGATTCTCTGCCTCCTGCTCCAGCCAAACCAGACAGATATTATAGAGTGCCTGACTCACACAAATTCCTTTACAAAAGCCCTGTTGCTGACCCAGAGACAATCTCCCAGGGTCCCAAAGGGGCTAAGGCTTCTATGGCTAAAAATCCTGTACCCTCTGAAAGGGACTCCAGAGCACTAGATAGGTGGGGGAAGAAGGTCTACACCTCAGCTACTGTAGCTATGAGTGCACTAAATTGTCAATTTCACATGCTGAAATACCAGCAATTCCTAATGTCTCAAAGAAAACAAAAGATGAGCACGCACCCTCAACATTCTGAATTCAAGGAAATGCAGGATCTGTTGCATGCAGCTGAACAGGTGGGCAAACATACTTTACAATGTGGATTTGATTCCTTGGAAGCTTCCTGTAGAGCAGCTGTTACTGGGTCTGTTATACATAGGCATGCTTGGTTAAAGGAACAAACTCTGCCTGATCATGTTAAAGCAAAGTTACTAGATGAACCCTTACAGCAGGATGTCTTATTTGGAGTTAAAGCAGAAGAGGTTTTAAAGAAAATGGAGGATAAGGCAAAATCTATGCAGACGGTCAAAGATTTCTTACAAGTACAACCCCCACGCTTCACCAGAAATTGGCCAACAAAAAACTGGTCCTTTCCAGCTTCTGACAGACCATAGAGGGGTAAATATAGACGCCCAAGGGGCAGACGTCAAGCACAAATCCCTTACAAACCTCGCCAATAGGGCACTGCAACACAGAAGGGAGGAGAAGACAGGTCCCAAACTACTAGAAGACAAACACAATGACTTAAACCTCAAACTGCCAAGCAAAGCTCTCTTGGCAGCTCCCTTGGGAGGAAAATTAGCACTTTTTGCAGACAACTGGTGCATCATCACAAAGGACAAATGGGTCCTAGACATTATCTCACAAGGACACAGATTCCATTTCCACACCTTGCCAAGGATAAAAGGAATGCCAAACCTGCCACAAAATCAATGGGCAGAGGCACAAAAACAAATTACAGCTCTCATGGACATGAGAGCCATTCAACTGCTACCTACACAGGAGCAAGGCCAAGGATTTTACTCAAGACTCTTTCTAGTCCCCAGAAAGGACAATGCTTGGAGACCCATTCTGGACCTTTCGATTCTAAACACCTTCTTGCAAGTACCCAAATTCAAGATGCTAACACTACAGCAGCTTCTTCCCATGTTGGGTAAGAAAGCTTAGCTAGTAACGTTGGACCTCAAGGAGGCATACCTGCATGTCCATATCAGACAAAATTGCAGAAGATACCTCCGTTTTATTGCAGGTTCAACCCATTACCAATTCTCTGCACTGCCCTTTGGCTTATCTACTGTGCCCAGGGTCTTCACAAAATGCCTGGCACCAGTAATTGCATACTGCAGACAAAGAGGAATTCAAATATACCCATACCCGGACGACTGCCTCATCCAAGCAGAAAGCAAGGACATTCTCTTACAACATCTGGCTTTTGTAAAACACCTTCTAAGTTGCCTAGGGTACACAGTAAACGAAAAGAAATCAAAACTAGTGCCCTCACAAAATATGACATTCCTGGGTGCCAGCTTGAATACAATGGCCCAGATGGCTTATCTTACGCCAGACAAACAACGACAACTATCTCAATACTTCAAAATAATGGCAACAAAGACCCAACTCCCTGCAAGAAAAATTCTGCAGGCCTTGGGCTTCATGGCATCTTGCAAACTACTAATACCATTTGCAAAACTGCATATGAGGAAGTTACACTGGTACCTGAAAAGCTTATGGACTCAACACAGCCACAACTTGGAAACAATGATACCTCCCATTCCCAGCCTTCAACAGGATTTTCTATTGTGGTCACAGGCATGTCACCTCAGCAAGGGTCAGCTTTTCACCTTACCCCTAGCCAGGCAAACTATGACAACAGATGCATCGGACTATGCCTGGGGAGCACACATGGCAGGACAGTGCATTCAAGGCATATGGACTGCAGATCAAAGAAATCTGCACATCAATCAAAAAGAAATGCTAGCTGTACAGAATGCTCTGACAGCCTTCAAGGACCTCTTACATGCAGGACAGCGTATAATAAGGGCAGACAACACCACAGTGATGTGGTACATAAATAAACAAGCAAGAGGGTACACACTCCTACCCTCTATGCAGGCAAGCAATGACCTTGTGGAACACAGCACTGGCTTACCAAGTTCAATTACAAGCTCAATTCCTGCCAGGAAAAAAGAACACATGGGCAGACGACCTAAGCAGGAACATCATGGATCCCCACGAGTGGAAACTGGATCCACAAGTATTTGCAATGATAACTCAAAAATGGGGGCGCCCGGACATAGACCTGACATAGACCTGTTTGCCAACCCCCAAAACTATCAGCTATCAAAATTTTGCACCAGGACATTTCACCATCAAGCTTGGAAAGTGGACGCACTCTCATTCAGTTGGAAAATGCTGACAGTATATGCCTTTCCTCCATTGCCCCTTCTCACAAAGGTGCTGCTGAAAGTCAGGATGGAGAGACCCCGGATGATACTCATTACTCCAGACTGACCATGCCAGCACTGGTACCCACTACTAAGGAACATGGCCCACGGCCCACCATGGATTTTGCCACAAATTCCTCATCTGCTCACACAGTGAGACAGTCAGATTCGACACAGCCAGCTCAAAACCTTAAATTTGGCTGCATGGCAAATCACCTAAGCAACCAGCCAGCTCCTCTTTCACAAGCTGTTATGGATGTCATTCTGGAGGCCAGGAGGCCCAGCACCAGGAAAACCTACTCAGACAAATGGAAAAGATTTTGCGCCTGGAACCAAGCTAAAGGCCAAAATACCCTTGAGCCGGACATACCTCAGATTCTACAATATTTAACTGAGATGTTACACAAAGGACTTTCTTTTTCATTTATTAAAATCCACGCCTCAGCTACTTCCGCTCACTACAACACGGATCCTCCCTTATTTTCACATCCACTTCTAAGGCAGTACCTCAGAGGGGCCAAAAACATTAGGCCTCCTAGGACAGCACCAACACCAACTTGGGACCTCAACTTTGTTCTGGAAAAACTTATGCTGCCACCTTTTGAGCCAGCTTTCTTAGCTGATTTAAAATTTATATCATGGAAGACTGCCCTGCTGCTAGCAATTACTTCAGCCAGAAGAGGTTCAGAGCTACAGGCACTAATGGCAGTAGAGCCTTTCCTCATTTTTCATCAAGACAGAGTTTCTCTACGAACTAACCCCTCCTTTATGCCAAAGGTGGTATCCAGTGTGGCTCTAAATTAAACCATCCATTTACCCACCTTCTTCCCAAATCCACAGAACAAAGGAGAAAGACTCCTGCACTCCTTGGACATTCACAGGCAACTACGTTACTACTTGGATAAAACTAAGGTTTTCAGAAAATCTGACCAGCTTTTTGTATCCTATGCTACAGCTTCACAAGGAAAGGCTATCTCAAAACAGACCATTTCCAAATGGATAGGACATTGCATACGTGTTTGCTACACCCATCATGGAAAACCACTTCCTGCTAGCATAAGGCCCCACTCCACCAGGGCAGCAGCTACATCTACAGCCTTCCTCAGGGGAGTGCCAACCAAGGATATTCTGGAAGCTGCAACTTGGAGTTCAGTACACACCTTCACCACTTACCACTTTACTCTAAGTCTAGAGCTGGCTTTGCCACTGCCGTTTTACAGGGCCTCCTAGCCTCCTCTAACCCTGGTTGACTCCACCTCCCATCCTTAGCTTTGGGATTCAACCCAAGTGTGATGACTGCAGCAGGGTAACACGATGAACATAGTTCAGTTTTGTCCCTACCATAAATGTAGATGTTCGAGTGTATACCCTGCTGCAGTCCAGGTTACCCTCCCTCCATCCCCTCTGACCTAACAGAAACCTTTCAATTCCTTAAAATCTGATACAACATTTGTGGTGTATTTGCTTATAGCTGGAGGAATGTTTAGTTTGTGCTAAACTTTTATTATTGGTACTATCTTCTGACCACCTTTTGGGGGGCAGCTGACATCTGGGGCAAGAAAAACTGAAGAAAATGGCGTTGGATGCCTCTTATATACCCCTGGCGCACTGATGTCAGAAAAGAAGCGATGGCAACCGACGCCGGACCAGGACTTTGGAATTCAGACCGACTGCGGGACCGCCTGACGACAGGATAACCCAAGTGTGATGACTGCAGCAGGGTATACACTCGAACATCTACATTTATGGTAGGTACAAAACTGTACTTTCTTTGTAAAATGGCCCTGTACCTTAGAGTGCAGAATGTTGCACTAAAACATTGAAAAGCTGAATGTCAGGTTACAGGAAGTCCATGACTTTTTAATGGTAGCAAATTATTCTTACAGTAATATAATTCAGGGGACCGATGAGGGCTTCTTCACAGCATCTTTTCTCCCTGTGCTCCAGACAGGGAGGAAGGTACAAATGATCATAGCATTCAAGCTGGCCCTTTAATATTCTACACTTAGTTATTTTTTTCCTGAATTTTAAGACCGTGTCTTACTTGATGGATTTTTTTTTCTGCTGCTGCTGTTCTGTGTTCTTTTTTTAATGTCAGATATCAAGCAATCTAACTGAAAAGGTGTGTGTGTGTGTGTGTGTGTGTGTGTGTGTGTGTGTGTGTGTGTGTGTGTGTGTGTGTGTGTGTGTGTGTGTGTGTGTATATATATATATATATATATATATATATATATATATATATATATATATATAATATAATTTAAAAAACTATGTTTGACTTCCAGCTTGGAAAGGGCACTTGACTGATCACCTGTCGTCTTAAAGCCTCTGAGCTATACATTCTTACTGTATGTCAGCAAATTATTGTGTACTGTAACAAATGTGAGAAGGATGCAGTGCTTAGCCCCAAAGGTTTCTCATCATAACATGTGCAGTTTTCTTTCTTGGTTGAATACATGCTCCTCATTTTATCATTAACCAGGACTAATAATACCATTCTGATTTTTTTTTGTCTTTCTTGTGTGTGATGTGCAGAAGTTGTGGCTTCCTGAAGGACGTGATAGGAGAAAGCACTTTTCAGGGATGCAAGGATGCATATTATTCACGGGATGCAATTAATAAAGTCATATCAGACACTGGTAGCTGGGCATGTGCAAGAGGGCAGCTCACATATGGGAAAGTGACATAGTGATGCAGCACTTACAAGTGTCGCTTTACCATTCTTGTCTCTCATCTGCATTTCCTACCAGGGCTGACTACTCTGTTGAGTCTGTATGTTGTTTCTGAATTTGTGAGGTTTTGCTGAGGTTTCCAGTTACCCTTCATATTGCACAGACATGCCAATCATAGCTGGGATGCCGTGTATGTTCCCTCTGATTCAGTGTGTCTTACAATGGTTTCTAGTTTCTTTCACATCCCAAAGACATGCCAGTGTATGAACTGACAGTCCTCTAAGTTGCCCATAGATATATCAGCACATCATGTGATTGACTGGTGGCCCTATCCAGAACTGATTCTCTGCCTTATGGCTGTGCTCCTGAATATGATAACTGGTATGAAAGAATAAATGAAGCACTGAGGATTTCAAAGCAAGAAAGGAGATCAAAACAAGAGCAATACTCAAAATACAGGCCTCTTGTTGAAATATAGAACTGCTATAACATTCAAAGGCAGGATACTGAAATGCAATTGAAATGCAGAATATCGAACTGGCTTTTCACTGAAATGCTGGTATTTCTTGGGATCAGGTGTTTTCTCATTCCTCAGTGTGAAGCAGTCTCAAAGCTGGTATGTATAATATGCAGGGGTTGCAGGGAGATTGCTCCCCACCCCCATTCACTTGCAAAAAAAATGTTTTTTTTTTTTTATTTTGCTTTACTGGCGTTTTGGTGAAAAGCTATTTGATAGTGTGTGTTTTAGTGTCCTGCCATTCGATGTTATGGTAGTTCGATATTTCAGCACAAACCAATCAAAACACAAGTATCAGGAAAATATAGTTTCTTCCAGGTAATTCATTAAACTTGATTAATGCACGTTTCTTGCATAAGCTGTGCATTTTTCAAGACTTAAGTGCCCAATTTAAGTGTGAAATGTGCATGATCTATATTACTTGATAAAATACTTCATGCCATATTTTTTGCTATACTTTAGAATAAGGATTTTCCCAGATTATAAGACAGTTGTAAATACATGTTATCAAATGCAGGAAGAATCCTTCAAGAGTCCATCACATAATAAGAAGAGTTTTGTATGGAGGAGACAAAAGATTAAATGATCAAGTCTTGCATGTGGTACCTCATCCTCAGAAATTTTCATCTAACTAAACATGAAATAAAACTTTACATAGTGAATCCTTCTGTTAGATTTATGCACATGTCCCTAGAACAGACATGTGAAAGACACAATGCTATGAAGAAATGTAGCCAATATATTCAGTGAAGTGACCCAATTCAAAATAGTAGATTCTCATGAAATGAAGGAACTGATTCACTTTGAGCATATTTATGAGGTAGAAAAAGGGTCTTTTCAGAGCAGTCTGCAAAGATAAAGAGAGCAGGCAATTTCACTTTCATCCTTATAAAAGACCCCGATTCTGCCACAGTTGAGTCTGTACCCTGTAAAGAACCAGTCTACCCAATTCCATGGGACTTTCATATATTTCCCATGATGCTTTACGTACCTTAATACTATTGCTTAGAATTTTCATGTATGACCAGTCCCTTTTGTGGTAACTCTTTCTTAAAGTTACTACTTTGAAAATGCGTTTTACTTGGTTAATAATTCAAACAGTGATTTTTTAATTAAAAAGCAGCTCCCTTTCTTGATTAACAATTTAGAAATAGCTATTATGGTAAGTACAATTTCACAGTGGCTAAAGAGTTTATTGCAGCAAAAGTAAATATAGTTAAGCGCCACAAACTGCAGGTAATATAAATTAATAGTTTTATTACTATTTATTATTTTATTTAATAAAATAATAATAATAAATAAATAAAATATAGTTATGCACCACAATCCTGCAGGTAATATGACTTAATAATCGGGAAAACTCCTAATGATGTAGTCCCTTGTAAAAATAACATTAAATGCTAACCAGCAAAACTATGCTGTAAAATTCATGTATATTTAAAATATTACTCACTAGCAGATAAATTAGCAGATTTGAAGCAAAGATTTTTGTACATGTGTGTAGAGTTCTATGTAGGTAATTCCTGTGTTCTCTTCAGCAAGCATGTATAATGATGAAAACCAAATAATTCATGAAATGGAAGGTAGACTGCATTTTGCATAATGAAGCATGCTCTGACATGTTAATAAATCAATCAAAATTCAACTAGCATAACACATTTACATATGATGAAAAATGAGACTGCATTTTCAGTTTCAGTAATATAAAGCTAGGAAAACATGACAAAAGTACACTCTATTTCTAAGATTAGCTGTAACTGTGGGAAAACATAAGATTTAAGCTTAGGTTTTCAACATACCAGCTATGGACTTCTATCACATGAGCAATGACACTGAATTATTGCAACTGAATTCCAGACTGGTATTTGGAACACTGGGGAAGGGCAGTTACAAAAGAAACCGTGCAATGGCATACAACAGTTATGTAAAGAAGAGCCTCTAAAATGACTGCTATGAAAAAAAAAAAACACTGGAACACAGATGTCAAGTAATACTGTTTAGTGGACTAATGTCAGTTTCACAGTTACTCAAACTCTTCAGTATGACTTAAGTTACTGATATTAGAAAGACAGGCACAGTGTGTGTGTGTGTGTGTGTGTGTGTGTGTGTGTGTGTGTGTGTGTGTGTGTGTGTGTGTGTGTGTGAACATGTGAACCTGAAACTTTTGAAGATGAAATTATGACCCTCCATAAAACTATCGGTTCTTCCAATATATTATCTTACAGTCACTGTTCATTTAGCAGACAAGATAACAGCTCCAGAGACTGCTGCTCTGCTCAAAAGCATATCTAGGATGGAGGTGCTAGACACAATCAAGAGATGCCATTTGATTAGTAGTGCAGTACCAGTATTTAGAAATGAATTCCAATACTTAATTTGTGGACTGCAGGACTCAAGCACATGAGTACTTCACTTTATGGATTTTTTTTTTTGCTCCTCACCTTAGAGTCGAAGAGTGCAGGTCAGGAAGAATGGACCTGGCTACTCAACAAAGGAGTCCAAGATCGGGAAAGGAACCTTTATTTATTTATTTATGTATGTATGTATGTATGTATGTATGTATTGGCATTGAGTGCCAAATGAGCCACCTGTGGCTCTGGGTCTAACACTTAAGGAGAAAATAAACCAGAATACAAGAGATGTGTACAGATCTGCATTCCAGTGTCTTTTTTTCTGTCAGTGGACCAACACAGCATTTCTTAATTGTTTTTGACCTTGAAAACTGCATGACAAAATTCCATGCTATAATCTTGTTCAACAGTTAATTAATTAAAATGGGCCATGTAGTTTTTTTAACATTATTTTCACCAAATGCAAATAACTCTGTCAAAACATAGCATTTTCAGTCCAGTTTTAAACATAGCATCTGTGACTTGTTTACTTTGTAATGTAAAAAGAGATAAAGGCATTAAGAATTATTTATCAATGTGACGTCCCTTCAGTGGCCCAGTAATCAAGGCGCTTCAGTTCTCTCCACTGACACTGGTGGGGAACGTTCACTTAGAGCAAAAACAGGTACACACAGTGTTTTCAAGTGCAGCTCTCTATACCAAGCACAATTTCCTTAAGAGCACACAGGGAGCACACTCCAGACCTGGGGCTAGACTTCCTCTCCAGACCCCAAAAAAGACTCCACCTTGCTCTGTGTCCCTGTTCCCAGTAGTTTACACACACACACACACACACACACACACACACACACACACACACACACACACACACACACCTGGGAAAGGCTGGCACAGATTTACCTGCTATGCCACCTCTACCCAGACTATAAAGTAGATTCACTGCCACCAGCCATCTACTTTAAGGCTCTTACAGGGTACCCGATTACTCTTAGTAAAATTAATACTTATACAAATGGTAATGTTAACCAGTCAGCAAGGCTTTCAGGAACGTGATGCCACAGTGCCACCAAATAAATACGACTACTCTCAAGGGTTAAAATATTTTCTAAAAGACTAGCCACAGTGAAAGGTCTAGATATCTTTAGTAATAAATAATAAAAGAAATAGAAATACTGAGTATCCATTTACAATAAACACCAGAGCTTCAATTCACAGGAAATACAAAAAATAGTACAGATGGAAAGACTCAGATATAGAAAAACAATACTTTTAGCTAATCTCACTATATTTTCCTAACTGACTGAAGAATTACTGTTCCCTGTTAAATTGCTTACTAAAGCAAAGCAGGATGAAGTGAGCAAGTGGTCTTGTCAGTTCCAAAACAGAGAGCTGAGTGAGGTCTGTCGCATCTCTCACTAGTGTCTAAATGCAATTTCAGTGCAGGCTACAGAATGACATCACATCTGGTCACCTGATTCTGTGGTTCCCACAATACTTCCTTGACTAGAAGCTGAGCCAGGATCTAGCATAGATGTGTCACAATACATACCTAGAACTTTGCTGAGGCTTATTCCAGCATCTGGTGTCTGAAAAACAATACTAGCCCCTCATCCATTCTGCAGAGACTAACCAGTCATTCTCCGGCACCCCAGGGTAGCAATTAGTTCACCACTAAGGGCAATAAGAGCAGGATCCCAGCCCAGATGTTGTGTCTCTGACTGCATTCAGGTCTGTGAGATAAAATCTTTATGGCCTAAACCAAGTTGGTTTGAGCGTAACCCCTTTCCTTCCAGCATCCTCTGTTAACATGTATACATTTCATCCATTGTAGTGCAGTCTGACATACATGTATATTTCTTTTCTGTCCAGCAAGACTCATCGTTGATGCATTTTTAACACAAGCATCTGTACAAATCAGTTTGATATTCAAATAATACAAAATTATTTACAAAACTCCAAAAAGCTATGCTGGTATATTTCACACATGCATTGCCCTACTTTGTCTGGCATAGCTGGCAGTACCTCACATCATCACAATCAGTCTGATGATTCATTTTTAAAGTGTATTTTTATATTGTAACATTAAGCAGTACCAAAAACATTGTTTAACAGTTGTTTGGGTCTTCAGGTTTAAAAAGGTTTATTTCCAAGGGAAAACAAAAGATTCAGTCTTTTGCCAAAACAGGGGAATAACAGAAACAGAAAAAACTCTTTTCACAGTTCCCACTGATTTTAAGGTTGCCCTCCCAACAGGGGTCCAGAACAATCAACACTTAAAAATGTTTAATTCTGTTTTTCTAAACAAGCAGAATGACTGCATGAGTCTCTGTAGCTGAAATGATCAGAATAAACAGTACTTATAATATTTTCTGTATTCAGCATAAACAGGGACTTCCAAACCTTAACGAGAGTTTCTGCATCATGAAGTGTAACAGGTTGCTTTCCCTTCCTGTTTGAAAAATAATATTCAGAGGGTCTACTACAAATGCTCACATACCATTAAATCATGGCACACTGTCCTGCTGTCACTTACTTATGCTGGCAAGTGACCTACCTTGCAATAACTCGATTTCCATGAAGTAACAAAAGGCTAGATATCCCTCCTAAAACCCTGAGCTTAACATGAAAAACTCTCACACAGTCCTTAAACTTAAGCTCCTGATCAGTCTCTAAACCTAAAATCCTCCTTCTCTCCATACCAATAATTTCCCAGTCACTCCCTAAACCTAAAATCAGCCTTTCCTCCCTAAACTTAACCTTCTGATCACTCCCTAACCCTAAAAACCCCCTCCCCTTCCTAATCCTAGTCTAATCACTCCATAAACCTAAAATCATAATCTCTTCCCTAATACTAACCTTCCAGTACCTTCTGATTGCTCCCTAAGTCTAAACTACCCTTTCCGTCCTTAACGTAACCTCCCCCTTCCTGTTTCCCTTCCATTCTAACCTGGTCTTCTATGAACACTGGCTTGTGTCCATCTTTTAGGACACAAGCAGATGGTGCAGCAGCTGCATCACTGAACTCATATTTGACTTCAAGTGCAAGTAGCTGATCAGGCAACTAGGTGAATGGGGTTACAGCTGTTTGAGTCCCTGGCTGTGAGTTAGTGGAATTTGAGCAGCTGAGACTTGTAGAACACCTATGTTCCAAACTTCTCCTGAAGTTTTCTTGGCTTCATCTCTCAACACAGTAATCAGGACCTCAGCAGAGTTAATAGCCAAGAAATCACTCAAATGGCAAATTATTATTATTGATAACTTTCTACATTTTCCTGTTTCCGACGCACTTTCTGTTAAATACTGCCTGTACTACAGCAGCAAGTGTGTTCCTTTCATTGCACTCATGTGTACACACACATTCATATATATATATATATATATATATATATATATATATATATATATATATATACAAGTTTACAGTCAAAATGTTGAACGTAGGTTCTGCGAACACGGGAATGTGGAACAGCAGATGGCCGATTCCCATGTTGCTGAATGTTAAATGATCGATAGTTCATGTTATCGAATGCCACTGTACATTCACTAATATGAGCTTGATGTACTGAATAAAGATTGCAGTACAGTGCGGATTGGGACATACATCCCTTTCCTCACTGTAGTGCGATCTCAGAATTGGTATATATAGTTAACAGGGGGTGTAGGTGTGCAAGAGGGCTTGCCTCCCTGTAAAAACGGAATCACACTTACCTGAGCTCCTGTATGGACATCATGTTTAATGTTTGTCTTTTCAGCTTTTACCGGTTAGGGGTCGCCCCAGCAGAGCTCTGGTCCGATAATGATTGTCAGTAGATTTTTTATGGTGCCGGTTGCTATCATGACACCCAACCTTCAGTGAAGGCACGCCCATTCACACATGTCTTTCGGAGGCCACTCGACCGCGGGGAGGACATGCAGACTCCACACAGAAGGCACTCCAGCCGTGAATCGAACAGGAGAACCTCTTGCTGTGAGGTATATTTGGCGAAAATGTCGAATCTGCTGAATTTGTTCATCAGATTTGACAATTTCACCTAATTAGTATGCAGGGGATTCAACCTTACCATTTGATATTCCGAATGGTATAGTTTTCAATTTTTGAGACTTTTGATAGTAAAGCTATGTATGTGTGTGTGTATGTGTGTGTGTGTGTGTGTGTGTGTGTGTGTGTGTGTGTGTGTGTGTGTGTGTGTGTGTGTGTATATATATATATATATATATATATATATATATATATATATATATATCTATACATATATATATATATATATATATATATATATATATATATATATATATATATATGTGTGTGTGTGTGTGTGTGTATATATATATATATATATATATATATATAAAATAAGTATGTGTGTATGTTTATGCCAACATAAATCCTTATTCATAGATTTTTGCAGAAATCACCTGTCTTTTTCTCACCCCTATATATATTATGTGTGCGTGTGTGTGTGTGTGTGTGTGTGTGTGTGTGTGTGTGTGTGTGTGTGTATCTGCATAAATATACATATTTATAAATATATATAGATATAAGTATAGATATAGATATAGATATGTCACACAAAACATCATGCCACAGATTTGGAAAAGTACTCCAATTAAACCCCTTTCAAAACCAACCAACCAAAAAAGATGCTTTTTCACTTCCGTCTAATATCCATCTATCCAACTTAGGGAGAACTTCTAGAAAAAATTATCTAAACCCACCTTGCTCACTAAATCCAGCAGTATCACCTGCTCTCCTCCAAATATCATGGATTCTGGCCTGGTGAAATATTGTGACAGCACATTCGTCCCTAACTGATGACATCCTACAAAATGCTAGTAGAGACTTCCTTACAGGCATGTTATTTATTGATCTGACAAAGATATTTAATCTCATTGACCATGAGCATTTTCTAAAAAAAATGACAGAAAAATAAAAATAGAAAAATTTAAAAAAAAAATGAAATTGGTATCAACCCAAACAACAATCCCTGATTTAAAAGCATCTTCACTGACAGACACTTCAGAGTTAAAATAGGATCCTCCCAATCAGAATGTGTAACTGTTATTAAACATATACTACAAGGATCCATTCTCCACCCCTTCTCCATATTCATTAATAGACTTCTTTGTGACCTCCCCATCTCCCGCTCCTCCTATAAAAAGCAACATGGTCATTAGAGATCAAGTCAGCCTTATACCAACAAAAAATCTCAACTACATTCAGACTAAAGTCTCATAAATGATAACATTCTTCTCAATCCCTCCAAGACCAAAACTATGCTTTTTGGAACCCCAGAGAAAATGCACTAAGCGCCTGTTTACCTATCTTTGACTTAACTCACGCATACCATAAGTAAAGACTTTAGCTTCAAGTACCAAGGATTATGTTTGACCCATCTTAAAACTTAATTCATTATCATGTAGACAGACTGAGAACAAAAATAAACTCCCTCTTCTTCTGGGCCAAAGAGATCTCCCTTTTTATATCTCAACTAGCCAGAGCAATGTTCTGGAGTCTTCTAGGAGACTTCCACAAAAGTATACTTAGAATTTCCCAGTGAGGAAAAGACCATGAAACAGTAGAAATTCTGACACAGGTAATATTGCAATGTGGTGTGTCAGTGTGGCCCCAGATGAAGGATCAACAGATGGAGCAGGAGGCATCTGAGAAGAAGAAAGAAGAAACGTCACAGGGCAATGTTCAAGAACCTTCTGCAGAAGACTGTTATGAATGTCCAGTTAGAATTGCACAGCAAGGGAAAGAGCAGGAAAGTGAGAGCAAAAAAAGATGATCTCTGTTCATAAGAAATTGATCTGGTGAAAGACATTGATTTAAGAGAGAATGATAGAAGATAAATGAAAGAAACAGATTATAGAAAATAAATAATGCTTACAGTGTTATAAGACTGATATAAAGATGAACACAGTCATTAGAACTATTAAGAGAAATTCATGTGATATGAAAGAAGTAATTAAAATATATTATTGCGCAGGTGAACTAAACGGATAGTATTGTGTCAAAAAAGCAGAGTAACATTGTAAAGGAAGAGAAAGGGGCAAGCAGAAAGACACCATGGAAGCATCATATAGAGAAAACTATACAGCAACTAAGAAAAGAAGTATCACTTTTAGAAGAATACAGGCAAGAGAACAGATTATCAAAAATTCTTAGAAAGACAGATGTGGTGAAAGCAACACTTAGTATTAAAACAGACTTGGAGTTATCATGCATGTTGCATCTTTCGGCTTTTCCCGGTTAGGGGTTGCCACAGTGGAACTCTGGTCCACTAATGATTGGCAGTAGATTTTTACGTACAGAGTTGCCAACCCTGACACATAGCCTTCAACGAAAGTACGCCCATTCACACATGTCTCCACACAGAAGACGCTTTAGCTGAGAATCGAACAGGACAATGTCTTACTGTGAGGTGCCAACGCTACCGCAGCACCACCACCGCTGAGGAGGACAGCGCAGTGATGCAGTGGATTGCATTGTCACCTCACAGCAAGAGGTGTTCTTGTTCAATTCTCGGCTGGGTGCCTTCTGTGCAGAGTCTGCATGTCCTCCCTACATTCTTTTGGGTTTCCTCCAGGTGGTCTGGTTTCCTCCCACATTACAAAGAGATGCATCTAGAGCATTTCTCCCTGAGCCTCCGCTGAAAATTGGCTCGTTCCAAGTTGGACATTCCCAGTAAATAAATGCTAAATAAAATAAAATAAATAATTAAAATAAATATTAAACTGAAAAATCAGCACAAACAGAAACAAAAATAGAACATATGCATACAAATATAAAGGAGAAATACAAAGTAAACAATTCATTGATGACCTAAAAAGTTTTTTTAGAGAATTTGAAAGGGAAGAAGTAACAACCAGAGAAAGTGAGACAAAATTAAGAAACATTCCTAAATGGTAAATCCTGAGACCAGATATAGTACCTAACTTCTAACTAATGGTATTAATGTCTTTATACAAAGATCTAGCCCCTGAGTAAAAATTACTTGTATCCACATCCCAAGCAACAACTGTGTTAACAACAGGAAAATGATACTCCTTCTTAAGAGTGAATCTGCAAGCCATTCTAAGAAGTAAAAACCTGTGAGATGCCTTCTGGCTGTATATATATTTTACACCAGAACTGATGCAGATGCAATTTACAACCATCTAGAAGTATTTTTTTCAGGGCACTAGAACAGAAAGGGAATAAAAGAAAGTAATATGGAGCAAAATATCATGTATTGTGTTTTTAAACACCTTTATTAAATTATCACTTAAGACATGGGCAAACATGGAGTTAAAGAAAAGAAAACAAACCATATTAACATTTTTCCATTTACATAAATTATATATCACATAATGTTTCTTTACTTGTAGCTATCATCAGTAAAGCATTACATAAATTGCTGAATTCCTGCTTTCCCTTAAACCTCACTCCTCCTCCTGAACATGATTCTGCATTTACTGATCCAACAATTTCCATTTATTTCTAGGTAAGTTGCTGCGTCCCTTTTCTAAAGATCCCTCTTCCAGTTCTTTTATTTCTTTTATTTATTTATTTGACATTTGTTAACCTGGTTGGTCCAGCTGAGCCAGGGACCCATTTTCAGTGAAGAGCTGAGTAGAAAAGCTCCAATACAATATACAGTCATGCAAAATATGTAATAACATAATGGTAAAAGTAAAAAACAACATACCACAGAGACATAAGGTGCAGTTCAAATATCTGTTTTAGAATATTCAGTACTTCAACTATAGTTAGTTTAGACTTTCACTTCAATTTTCTAGTAACTGTTTTTTTTCATAGATTCATAGATTGTTACTAGGCTAACCTCTGGGGAGGCACCCATGTCCCTCATGGATAGGGAAAGTCAGTGTTGATCACATACCCACTGTTTTCCTAAATTCATTCTGCAAACTACTAAAATGTCAAATGGGGATACTTGGGATTAACATCACTAGGCTTGTAAAGGCTGTAGGACTGCTGGCCTAGTAACCTCCTATGAACCTATAAACCTAAGAATGACCCATGGGGGCCTTTCTAAGCCTAGCCAAGTTTTCCCAAAAGAATAATGATGTCCTGTATTGAAATAGGGGCCAGGGATTTTTAAGCTACATCTCTCCATAAGGGATATGGACTCTAAATTTTGTATTCCCCATCAACTGCTCTAGGTTGCACTTAAACAGGGTAGTAAACAAACTTCGCTTCAAATGGATGGGAAGCCTGTTCCATATGGGGAGCAGTCTCTGGGACACATATCTGTCTCTCCAGCATGCTCTGTTTAAGTTGCAAACAAAATTCGGGTCCATGGACCTTGTATTTCAGGTACTGTTTGACTTACGAGTATGTAGGAAATTCATAAGTGTGCAGTTTGCAGATGGCTTGTAAGTCAGGTATAGATCACCGCTCCACAATATAATGACTGAGTAGAAAGAAAGGACTTTAAGATGCCCAGCATAAGGCAGGTTTGCTACGCCTTGTTTTATTTTTGTAAGGAACCTCTGAGGTCACTCTAGGTGCTGCATATGCCTGGTCAGGTATGTACTAAAGGTAACCTTGTACTCTATGACTGGTCTGATAAGGGTGGAGTACAGTGGGAAAATGACCTCTTTAGATCTAGATGCCATACCTTTACTTATAAGTTGTGCAACATAAAATGATTTCATTACCACTGTGGCCATGTGGTGGTCAAAGGTAAGGCTACTGTCTATGTGTGTACCCAGATCCCTGACCACTGGGTCCACTCTTAGCAGCATATTATCAACAGGATAATTAGACAAGATGTTTGACTTCCAAAGGCTACAATTATGCATTTCTTGCACCATTTGCTAGTTAGAGATAGACCCTATTGAAGCATGCTAGTGTCTGCAGGGGAGGCAATGAGCCACCTTACTCAGCCATAAACCTTCAGCATTTTCTTCCATTTCAGTCATATATGCCAAAAAGGAGTGGGCCTGGTTCCCAGCTCTTGAGGACTATGCTAGTGACTGGCCTCTTGATGGAGGTGGCCTCTCCTGTTTTGAATCAGTGAACCAGTTGGCTATCCAGCAGGTGATAAAGTTTATACCTAAATTAGTGAGCTTGGTTATAATGCCTGAGTGGGGTTTTGTATCAAAAGCCTTAGCCAGGTTGAAGCAAGCTATGTTCACAGTCTTAACTTCATCCAGTGCTTTGGTGACCCTCTCAAAATAAATAAATAAATAAAAGACTCCAGATTTAATAGCCATAACCTTCCATTAACAAAGCCGAACTGTGATGGATCCAGCATTTGCAGGTTATCTACGTCCTCCTTTGTCATGTCCATGATGATTCTTCCCATGGCCTTACATATGATGCTGGTAAGACTTATAGACCTGTAGTTACCTGGATCAGTGGTTGGACTTCCTTTGTGCAGAGGAATCTTCACATCTAGCCATCTTCAATTTCTTGGGCACAAAATCTGACTGAAGGTTCCAGTTGAAAAATGATTCAAGTAGATCAGAGAGCTCATGTTTCATGCTATTTGTTAAACATCCTAAAATGTTATCGGGACCCATCAATGCAGTGTTTCTGGCCTTGGAAAGTGCATTGATGACCTGTTTCTAGTAATGGTTGAGGGGATTATGTTATGTGGTATTTCCTTTGGGCTATTGGCAGGGGAGTGGGGGGAGATATTTGAACTGAGGTTGGCAATGGCCTCCAGTTCA
The DNA here is from genome assembly GCF_019279795.1 of Protopterus annectens. NCBI lineage: Eukaryota > Metazoa > Chordata > Ceratodontiformes > Protopteridae > Protopterus > Protopterus annectens. The sequence goes on along the minus strand of NC_056739.1, from coordinate 1,930,029,582 downwards.
GTGTAGGTGATGCCATTTAAAATAAGTTCTGCACATTGCTGTGTAGTTCCCCTGAAGTTACGGACATAACTTTAGAAAGCTTTGTGGCTGTCCTTTGCATGAGAAACAATTTTTTCTTCAAATTTAGCATTTGAAGTATTAATTGACCCTATTAGCTGCCTGTTTAGATTAGCCAGGGGGCTTTTAGTATGCATGGCTTTGTTCCTCCTACTCTTGGCCAAGATTTTTTTCTTTTGATGTATAACTGATTGATATTTTGATTCCACCGGGGTAGCTTGCCTTTTGAGTTTGTCTTATTCTTAATGTGAATGGGCAGAGCTTGTTCTTGTAACTAGCTCAGCATATGCTGTGGTGTTTACTGAGTTTGCGAGTGCTTGGAATTTAGCCAAGGTGTTGCACAGTACTGAGTGGTTAGCCTTGGAATAGATCCTAAAGGTTTCTGGTTTTGTTGGATCCCCTGGACATAATTTTTATTTCAAGTAATACTGCTCTATGTCAGATCTGATGAGTGAAGACATTACATTGGGTGAGGAAATGCTCACAAGTGCAAGGTCAAGGATGTTTATACCCCTCGTAGGAGAATGGACCAACTGTTCTAGGATGTTGGTATTAATAAAGTTTAGGAATCACTGGGCCTGTGCATTAAAAGTGGTGTAGGATCCTCAATCTATAGAGGGGTAGCTGAAATCCCCCGTGAATATTGTATTGGGTTGAAGTGTGAGGGACTCTAGTACACTGAGATAGGTAGTATGAGTTTCATGGGACCTGGAAGGGAACCTGTAAGTTGCAAGGGTATGGTACAACACCCTGATTATGATGAGTCGCACATGTGAGTTCCAGTGGATCATACACTTTAACTAGTCTGGATGTGAGGTTGGATTTAATATAGACTGAGACTCCTACACCTACAGTTCCCTCCTGTGTAGTAGCTGGTCTAAAGGTGTGAAAGGCATCATAACCTTGCATTGTCAGAGTACTCTCTATGACTTTAAACCATCTCTCCATTACTACACAGATGTCTACACTCTCTAGGGAGAAGAAGGCTTGCAGGGAGTGGAGTTTCTTGTTAAGACTTCTAGCATTGAGCAGTACCACCTTCAGATATTCCTTCATAGGTTCATTTACATCAGTATGTTTATCAATTTGGCATTACCTAAAAAAGGCACTATGGGGGTGGAAAAGGTCTTTGCCAATATCTGAAATCTAGAAGGAACAAGTGCAGACCATTCCTGGCAAAGCACTGTGGCCTGTCAACCATGTCCTCCCAAGCTGTCAAATATTGTACCCCCACCCCCCGGACTGACACCAGAAACTAAGTCAGTTGTTAAAATCAATCATTTTCTGTTGGTAACATGTCATCATTCTTGTAGAAGTTAGTATGCTGCTCAGTGCTAGTCTCATACCTGCCTGAGACACATAATCAGTGAGCTCGATCATGTCTCACTTCATATAGTCACGGTAGGTATATCTTAGGTCATTAACACCTACATGGACTATGACAGAGTCATACTGATACCTGTGGTTCAATGACATGAGTATCTGTGTGACTTGATGGATTCTAGCCCCAGAAAGGTAGCTAACCATGACTCTCTCCTTACTCATTCTGGTGATGAGGATATCAGTGTGCTTCTCTATTGAATCAACAATGACCAGAAAATTTGGCTGTGCATTGGTTTGCCTTAAGGGCTTAGCAGTAGAGTTATTGGATACGGCGTTACTATGTGTAGCTGTGGGTAGTGTATTAATGGAGTGTTTATGTGATGGCTGTGGACCCTTTCTTAGATTGTACTGTGCAGGAGGTTTTAGTGTTTTAGGAAGATAACTTGTAAGTGCTTCAGAGTAAGTAGTTTTATGTGTAGGGTCTTTATACTGTGCAGTAGACTTGGTGCAAGTGTGACTGACTATCTCTATAAGATTAGTTTTAGTTGTATGAGAGAGATTTGCCTTCAGCGTTAAAGTGCATTTACACCTCTCTCATACTTTATCTGTTTTATTAAGAATAAGTGGGTTTTCAGTGTACACGAGGCAATTGCTAGAATGCCTTACAATACCCATCTCAACCAGACTAGCCCCAGAGGGAGTTGGGAAGTGCATATCCATGGCTAATGATGTACTAGGGAAGAGTGAGGGAAATTTGAATATTGAACAGGTCAATAAGACAACGAACTTGATAAGCAATGCTCAGCTATGTGCAAACTGGATTTGTCTAGGCAGTAATGCCACAAGAGTGTAGACCACAGACCTTCCTAGTGTAAAATAACTGGCTTGTTGCTGGCTAACAGAATTAAACTTAGTAAAGCGCTATGTCTTGACAATTCAGATCTGTGTCCCATCTGAAAAGAATCATCTTCTTAATTACAGCCATTTGCTCATCTAATGTTTCTGAAAGAGTACTCTGTATAGAAATTTTAAAATCTGCCAATTCATTACACTGTCAAAACATATGTTGTCAGTTACCTCTTTCTTCCCCATAACATTTCCATTTGGAGGAAAATTCTTTGAAGTCTGCTTGGGGTAGAAAAATACCTACGCAAACACTTCCAAGCAAAGATCGTAAACCTTCTAGACTATTTTGCATACTTGGGAAACATACATATGTCCTCCCATTTTTTTTCTCTTGTAAATTGCTTTTCCAGTCTTTCTCCCAATCTTTTCTAACCACCCCTTTTTAATTCTAATAGTCATTGATTTATTTAACATTTGTTGACTGGGAAAGTTTGACTAGGACAGAACCTATTTTCAGCGGAGGCCCAGGGGAGAAATGTTCCAGACGCATGTCTTTGGAATATGGAAAGAAACATAAGTACCTGGAGGAAACGCAAGGAGGACATGCAGACTTCACACAGAAAGCACCCCAGTCGAGAATCAAACCGGAGAACCTCTTGCTGTGAGGCAACAATATTAGCTGCTATACCACTGCACAGTCCGTCATCAGTTATCATGCCATATTTTATATGCTTAACTAATTGTCTCTTTTTAACAGCAGCTTCTGTTATAGATTCAACTAAAAACTCTACCACTGCAGGTCTTTCACTTAAGATTCCCCCTTCCCTTCCACTTTGCCTATATTCTGATATTAATCCCTGGTAAAGAAGGCAGTTTCTAGCCAGCAGTCTAAAAGTCTTTTTGACCTCATCCCACTCTATTACCTTTACACCTGTAGTTATTTTCTCCCAATACTTTGGTTCGTTTGCTTGTTTTCTCCAGTAAATCCCAGCCCCCTTTTTCTGTACCCTTGCTTGCAGTCATCCGTATTGGCAAACTTTCCTTTTTCCATCCTTGTGTTGGCTAAGTTTTTGAATACTTTCTGCCACTTTATGAATACAACATTCTGTATGGTTTTATTATTCTTTTTAAGGATCTGCATCCAAAATGACACTCTGTCTTTATTTCTTGAACATCTCCTGTGCTTCATCATCATTCCTTTCCATTTTGAGTTATAAGCTTCTGCTTGTGTTATGTATATGGGCCTTAACTGTGTAGCTCTAAATTATCCCTCAAATTAGGTAATCCCAAACTACCTTGTGCTTTTGGAAGGATCCACTTATCCTAGTTAACTGTTGTCCTCTTCCCCTCCCAAATTCCTTCACCTCTTTATTAATTATTGTCTAAAACCTTTCCTCTGGTTTATAAAAATATGGTTGACCCATAGATAAAACTAAAGGGACTAAAACATTTTTACTGATTATATCTTAATATCCGTATTCATAAATGAGAGCATCCACTTTCTCAGTTTTTGTATTATCTATTGTTTAGTCTCCTCCTATAGATCATTAGCTGCCATAACAGAAGCCTTTTTAATCCATTCTGCTGAATACTTCATCTTAAAATGTCCCCATAAATATGGGTATTGCTGAACCAATTGTAGGTACATAATTTATGGCTATAGCATTTGTTTTAACTTCATTACTTTTATATCCTGAAAAGACTTGAAACTGTCTCAAAGTGTTCCACAACATTGAGATATCCTTTACTGGATTTTACAGGTGCTATATAATATCATCCTCAAATAAAGACAACTTTTCTTGATTACCATACCAATTATGTCCTTGCATTTCTGAGTCAATTATTTTCTTTGCCAATGGCTGTAAACATAAAGCAAATAACAAAGGGGAAAGAGGACAATCCTTCCTGGTTCCTGTTTTCAAACACAACTTACCAGAGAGGAACTCTCACTTTAATTCTTGCCTCAGATCCTTCATATAGCCTCCTAATTAAACTTATTCTTGTATCAGGTAATGCAAATACTTGTATTGCCCTGCTCATAAGATCCCAGCTTACTGTGTTGAATGCTTTCAGCAGGGGTGGCTCGTGCTATAGGATTGCAACCCTCCCACCTAGAATCAAAAAGAAAACAAACCGTGAAACAAAACATTTTATGTTTCACGAGTCCCGGAACTCCACTCAAACGCACTCAGACTGCCCCACAGATGCCCAGGAATCTGTGTGAACTCAGACTGCCTGAGTCAGCAGTCCAGATACAGGGAAGGCATTTCTGCCCTGCAGATGCCCAGGAATCTGTGCAGTGACAACTGCACAGAACAGGGGAGCTCTGGACTGCTTCATCAGCAGGCAGAACCTATCAGGAGAGAGGTGAGTTTTAAGATCTCACGGGGGATTATGTTCATCGCGGGCTTGGTACTTGGATTTTGAGCAGGCTACTTGTTGCTTCATGGAGGGTTTGGGACTTGAATTGTACTGCTGCTTTATGGATTCAAGTCTGTACACATTTAAACAGGTGTGTGTGTGTGTGTGTGTGTGTGTGTGTGTGTGTGTGTGTGTGTGTGTGTGTGTGTGTGTGTGTGTGTGTGTGTGTGTGTGTGTGTGTGTGTGTGTGTTGCTATATACTGGTGGCTAGAGCAAACTCATGGTGGTGTGGTAGGGAATACCTCAGACTTGAACCCTGTACTTTGTATGCAGGTATTATTGGCCTGCATTCCCTACCCACCACCATTTGTAAAACAATTTGCAGATTTTTTGCCTCATATTTGATCTGTTCTGTTCCTCATAATATATGTGCTTTCTAAATGTATCAATGCTTGATATTTGATGGTGCAGTGGTAGCATTGCTGCCTCACCGCTATAGGTTTTCAGGTTTGATTCTTGGCTGGTGTGTATTTTTTGTGGGGTCTACATCTTCTCCCTGTGTTTGTGTGGGTTTGCTTTTGTGTCCTCCCATGTTACAAAGACATGTCTGCATTATTTCTTCCTGGGCCTCTGCTGAAAATTGTTTTTTTGTTCCAAGTCAGACTGTCCTGGTTAACAAATGTTAAATAAAATTGACAGGCATTTGAATTTCAGACTTTAGGTTTCTGAATGCTTAATTCCTTACAGATTTGATGGTGCAGTGGTAGCATTGTTGCCTCACAGCTATATGTTTTCTGGTTTGATTCTTGGCTGGGGTGCCTTCTGTTTGGAGTCTGCATCTCCTCCCTGTGTTTGTGTGGATTTGCTCTGGTATCCTGCCATTTTACAAAGGTGTGTCTGCAGTATTTCTCCCTGGGCATCTGCTGAAAATTGCTTTTGTTCCGTCAGAAGTAAAATTGACAGGCATTTGAATTTCAGACTTCATATTCTTCAGAAAATACATAGTAACACAACCTTTTATTCTAGCAATTTTCTAAGTTTATAAGATGAATATTTGAAATTTGCCCCTATTTTTGGTACTGTATTCCCCCATTATTGGCTTCGTCCAGGTTTTTTTGTGCTAAGGTTGACAGCTATGGCAAGAACTGAATTCATTGAATATGTTTGAGGGCTGTATTCCCTCTTTACTGGGTTTATCTAGGTGTTTTGTGCTAAGAGGTTTACAGCTATGGTGAGAACTGAATTCACTAAATGATAGCCATTTAAGTTTAAATCTTCCTCTATTTCACAAAGCAGCTGATCTGGCGTAGTGGTATGTTGCTCTGACTGTTTTGCACAGGGAACTTGGCAGTAAAATGTATGGTGGTAACACAGCATTTTATTCTAGCAACTTTCCAAGATTATACAAGCAATGTTTAATGTGTCCCTGGTTTTGGGGCTTTTGACCCCCCCCCCCAATAAATTTTGGCTTTTTCCAGATTTCTTGTGCTGCAAAGTTGAGATGCAGTTGAGAATTGAGTAGATTTTACAAGGAGCTGAAAGCTGCAGGGGAAGAGAAGTTTAGTGCTGCTTATGCTAAGTCTGCTGGCATTGTTAATAGCACAAGAGGTTGTGTACTTGCTTTTGATGCAGAAGGCTATGGGTTCTACTCCCACAAGGAGTGGATGCTGCCATACTGAGAATGCCTTCCTTGGCGAAGATACTAACTATGAGCCTGTTATCAGTTTGCCATCCATTTCCTATTGCAATATTACTAACTTATCATTTTTAATGTAATATAGGCAATTTATTCCTCAGGGGCAACAGACACTTTATTTTTCGATGAAACCATGAAATATAAAGGTGTTTGCTAGCAGCAACCTCTTCAGTAGTTACAGATTTTTTTGTAATGTGGAATTACTTAGATGACTTTTACTTCTTCAGAGATTGTGCATATTTACTGATAATGGTGGACTGTAGAATTGCGCATATTTACTGATAATGGTGGACTGTAGAAGTTTGAGTAGACTTTTATGATGGAAATGTTCTGAATTGCTTTATAGAATTAGGCATAGCCACACCTCTCAACTGTCCCCGAGTTTGGCTCAAAATGTTGCTCTTCCCCCTAATAATCCCTCCGCAAAATAGCAATTTTGGAAGAAAACATGGAGGGTTTACAGTTAAGAAATAACTTAGATTACTTTTATTTCAGAAATGCATCTAGATTCTTTTATTTTGTCAGCTGCACAAGTTAGCAGTACTAATATTAAAGTGTCCCTTCTTTGACAGGTTCCCAGCTGTATTGTGTGGCTATTTTATATGTTTGCATCACATTTTTGGTCCATTTTTCATAAAAATTGTGTTTTTTTTGGCAAATTGGTGACAAATCATTAAAGACTGAAGTTAGAAAATAATGACAGAAATTTGAGTTTCAGATTTCATACCCTTCAGAAAATTCATACTAATGCAAGACCTATTTTTATTATCTTTCTAAGTTTATAAGAGCAATATTTAAAAACTGTCCTTATTTTTGGGCCTTTGTCCAACTTCTATGTATGGCTTTGTCCAGATTTCTTGCTCTGAGGTTGAGAGGTATGACAAACGTGTCAGGGCCATCACAGTCAGCCAGAGACATTTCAGATTGTGACATACTTATTTCACCCCACTCCACCATGTAGTGACTCTAGATGTGTCCAAGCAAGGTAAGGAGTAGTTATACAGTGTAAATGTGCAGAGTATCCCCCCATCCAAGGTAGCCACAAGTACTACAGTGGCTTTTCATCTGTCCTTGATTTTGCAGAATGGTCTGGTTTGTCATATTTTTGTACTGTTGATTTATGCTAATTACTCAAAGTGCCTGTTGCTCTGTGTTTAAGTAGAATTGCTTTAATGACCATCAGGTAAGCTTGTCTGAGATTGTAAGATGCAAGTAAGGTTTAATAAGCATACTGTTAAAGAATTGCCAACATTGAAAGCCTTTCTGTTGTTGCCATGCAAAGAATACTTAACTAGATAATGTATAAGCCTTGGGTATTGAAATGCATATGACAGTATTTGTAATAAAGGACAGGATTACAGTATTTTAAGAAGCTCATTACACTTGTTGGAGACTTCCAGTCATCTCTGCAGGCTTTACCGGTAAACTAAACAGAATGCCAATCATGTGTGGTCCATAACCTGTATAGTAATCCTTTATGCAATGTATCATGAGCTTGTTTCTTGTTTGCTTTTCATTTTTTTTACTTCGCCTCACAGTAAGACTCTGTCTTGTTCGATTCTCAGCTAGAGCGTCTTCTGCATGGAGACATGTGTGAATGGGCATACATTCGTTGAAGGTTGTGCATCAGGCCTGGCAAGCCGGTACGTAAAAATCAACTGCCAATCATTAGCGGACCGGAGTTCCGCTGTGGCGACCCCTAACCGGGAAAAGCCGAAAGACACAACAACAAAGCATGGCAAAAATAATAATCTCAACTAATATAATCCCGTTTTACCATCACTTGCCAAAATCCTGCAAGAGTTATAATCCATACTGTTCAAGTCTCACATTGATGCATATGACCTGTTGCCTGGCCTTCAATGTGATTTTAGGAAAAGTCATAGCATGTTACTGTATTATGTTCCCTCTTGGATATCCTTTTCCACACAATGAAAGCAAGTTATGGGTATAGTCTTCTTTGGACTTTCAAAGGCTTTTGATTCATACAGCCACATTCTTCTGGCCAAACAGCTTTCACTCTATTGTATTAGTCCATCTACTCAATAATGTTTTTTCCGATTGCCTTCAAAACAGATATTTCCAAGCAATGGACGAGAAAGGCCACTGTCTGCTACAGATGATAATATCTAGTGTCACTCAAAGCTACATCCTTGGACCACTGCAGTTTGTTTACACAGGGGGTTGGGAGAGTAGCCTAATGGTTAAAGTGTTTGCCTTTTAAACACAAGGTGCAGGGATTGAGTCTCACAAGGGACAATTGGCTAGGCTTAAAATGGCTCGTAAGGGCAGTTAGCTTAGTACTAATCTATGAAACTATGAAACTATTAACATGCTCACTCTTTCTTAGGACATTGTAGATGTGCTATTATGTACTGATAACATCATTATTTGGGCCTCAGGAAATTCTCGTTGATTAATTTCAAATAACTTACAGTAAATTAATGCACGTTTGCCGTGTTTTAGAACATCTGGCTCCAGAACAGACAGCTCTCCTCATCAGTACCTTACTCTTCAAGATCATAAGTCTTGAACAATATTGCCTGAGTATTTTCACACACTGCCCATGACTTCTGAGATCACCTTTGTCACTACTGTCTATCTGGCAGAATCACGTTGTTCATTTTATTGCATCACCATTGCCTTTTCCATAGATCTCTTTAATCAACGACTCCCTTCCCAAAGAACTAAGACAGCTATGCAGACTACTTCTTCCCTTCAACAAAGATAAAACCCATCTTAATTCAAAAGCAAAATTGTGCTGCAAAGGTACTATATATAAAAATGCAAACTACTTAACAGTTGCTTCTAAGGTCTGCACATTATAGATTGTTGTGGGTCAAAGTGTTAAAAACCTAATGCTGTTAGGTAACCTGTTAAGATGACCTAATACTATTCTTTGTATTATCCATTTATAGCTTGTGTATCTAATGTTTAAATTATGATTTATCTAGTTAGTGACTGAGAGGTGCTCATGCGGTCCAGTTAAGTTACCTAAAAATAATAACCTTGAGTTTCTTCTGCATTTCAGAAGGAACGTCTGTTATCAAAAATCCCATTCTGAAGCTGAGAGAAATATTTTTCATCAGTTATTCGTATTCTGTGCAATGTTTGCAATCTTGATGTATCAGAATAACTGTAAGGGTTTCTTATTAGACATTAATTTAATACACCTCAAAAAATGGCCTGATATTACAGGGATTGCCATAACAGTGTGATTTTGTTTTTCAGTCTTGTTAACATTTTCTTGAATGCATTTAGGATACCTAAACAAAGCCACACCTTAGACATTATAAGAGATTTTTTTCTTCCATTTAGCTAAAGTTATTGTGCTGTAAGTCACTGGCTTCATATACAGCCTCTGACATCCATGTCCGTGCTTCTTGTTAACTGCATTTTCTGATCTGCGCATACTGTAAGCTGCTCAAAGACGTTCTTGGTCCATTCATATTTTCTTCAGCACAAAACAACAGGTGAACAGCAAGGTTTTGTTAAGTGTCTAAAACTATAATTTGTAAACAGTTCCAGAATCACCCCAATGCATTAGCCAGGTGCAAAAACTGTGGCCTGCAATCTTCTTCTCTCAATTGTACATGACTGACAGCTGTCTCTTCAAGGTGCTTGTAAGGTAATAACACTTCAGTGGCCAATAAATAGTATTTACTGATATGATTGTGCTGTGTTGCAGTATAACTCATTCAAATTATAGTTTTTACCAGTTTGTTTATGTTATCTTGCTGCCAGTAACTAACTCTTCAGAAAATAATTTGAATTTAGCTGTTAATGGTTAGATTTATAGCACTTGTAACTCTACTAAGATTGTTTCTGCATGTAATTGTGGACAGTGACATACTTTAAATGGCAGAAAATCGTTCATCTAGCCTACTTGAGGTTGAGACAAGCTTGCTTGTGAAACTGTGTGAGGTTTAGTAGGACCTTCATAATCAGTGGCAGGAAGACAGAGGGAAATGAAGAAACTGAATAGTATTGAGTGGTTTCTTGGCATAAAACAACTTAAAAGTAATATCTTAGGAAAACATAGTTTGGGATAAGATTAAAATGAGGTGGTATTAACTGCTTGGGAAGTTTACGTTCTTATTTAAGCCTGACATTCTAGGATTGTACATTTTCAGTATTGAAAAAGTGTACTGTACAGGAGCATATACTCTTTGAGTTGTGTGTGTGTGTGTGTGTGTGTGTGTGTGTGTGTGTGTGTGTGTGTGTGTGTGTGTGTGTGTGTGTGTGGGCGGGGGGGAGGGGATTAATGTTGTATACGCTACATTCCAGAAGCAAATGTACAAGCTAGTGTGCAACTTCAAAAGTTGTGGCTTTACACATTTTCTACATTTAGCCTGAGCCCACCCAGGAACAATACTACACTGTTAGCATTTTCAGTGTTCTAACATTTTTAGATTTTCCTGGGCATCCCGTGAAACAAACCTGGGCCTCACTGTGGGGGCTGACATCACTATTTGAGAAACACTGCACTGGATACATGAAACTTTGAGTGCGTAGGTAAAGGGTGAAGGAATGCTCAGAAATCTTTACACCCACCTGATGTCTTCATGTCAGATATCTCACAAAATGCAGCTCGCGTACTTCCATGTTACTGACATTGCAATGGATAACAAATCAAATAAATATTTTAGAGTTTTCAGAAATTGCTGTTATTCATCCTGTGCTGTGCTAACTTCAGCTACTTTTCTTTCTTTCTTTCTTTTTCTTTCTTTTTTTTGTTAAACAAACATGTTTGACATTTGTTGGCTCAGTATGACTACTGTAAAATGAAATTTTTAAGTAACAGTGATAGCACAAAATGTTTTTGGGATGCTTTCCAGAAGAAAATTAAGGGAACAAAGCTGTGTATTCATGCAACTTATTACTTCCTCTGCCAATGAATTTAATATGTCAGTACTTCTGAGAGACAAGACTTCAACATTGTATGGGTAATGATTTAAAAAGTGAATAAAAATTGACCGAATCATGCAATTACAAACATCTTAATCTGGTGTAAGACAGCTACAACTCGCTGGATTTACATACTATATAGAGTTCTTGTAACCTCTGTCTTTTTCCCTTGTTAGCAGCCTGCAGAGTGTCAGTTATAGCAGTGCTTCTGTTGTAAATGCTTCTTGAATTTCATACACAGGGCTCGCTATCACCATTAATCTCTCAAGTTCTGGAGTTTGTATTCTGCAGCAAACCATTTTAAGTGTAACACTTCTATTACTAATGATCAAAAAAGCAAATAAAAAGTGTACAGAATCTTGTTATTATAAACATCTTAGCCTAATCTAAGACAATTCAACATAAGTGAAATGTCTTGTTAATGTATATACCCTGGGCAGGATTCACGAAGGCTTGCACGGAGTGTAAGAGACGTGTAACACTCCATGCAAGCCTTGCGATCCAGGAACAGCCCGAAACTCCGTGTAAGAGACCAGCTAAAACGTCTCTTACACGGACTGGGCGTGGATATGCTAAATACCTCACTTGCAGCCGAAAGGTATGCAAATGAGGTATATTAGTGATCCACGAAGCAGAAACCAGCCCGTGTAAGAGCCGTTTTAGCTGCAGAAATGTACTCAGTTGACAACTGAGTATGTTTCTGCAAAAATCACAATGGAGCCATGTCAGCTCCAAATAAAGGGTGCATATGTGTCAGGCAGCATGCCAATGGCCAAATATGTGGCCATTGGCAAGGTAACCCGATGCAAATATAAAAAAAATATAATTTAAATGCATAATAATTTAATTTAAATGCAGCGCAGCCCCACGCAAATGGGCTGCGCTGTATAAAACATAAAAATGAAGGTTATAAACCCACAAATGTGGGTTTTATGCAATACATGGAATGACAATGCAGGGACCAGCAGACCAAAAGCAACATGGCCACCGTGTAGTGGTTGCTAAGGGGGGAAGCTGAGTCTAAGACATGTAACTAAGCATTAGTAGGCAATCTCATGTAAATGAGGGTTAGGATACTGAATCCCACAGTCACATAGCAAATGAGCACAGTCTAGAGATACATAAGGGGGAGGAATAGAGTAGGAGATAGGTGACATCACAGGGGGGAATGGTAGAAAGAAATGCAGTTCATTGGAGGTCAGTGTAACATGACAGATGACAGACACAGATCAGGGAAAGAGGAGTGTCACAAGATAAGCATGGGAAAGTCAAGAAATGGAAGGTGTACACTGTTACTTACACCAAAGTTTCTTGCTGGGCGTGTATGCGCACGTGTGCGCGCCATGAAGCGGGAGTAGGGCAGTGTGCGCGCGTGTAAGGCAGACTGAGCATGTGGGAGCGTGTTGGTACATTTGTAACACTGTTTGCGCTAGTGTGCACGCGTTTTAACCCGAATAGGCAGATCCCGAACCGTGTAAGCATGTGTGCGCATGTGTAAGCCACTGTGAGTGTGTTTCTGCTGGTATGCACGCTGCTCCCCCCTGAGGAAACAGAAAGGAAAAAGGAAGCAACAGAATTAGTAGGAAGCTAGCAGGGAATACTGCTGGAGCTAGCAGGTGAAAACAATTAGAAGCAGGCAATTACACAGGCAGAATAGTAGCCCAGCCCAGCACTTAAAACTCTGCAAACAGCAGTGCAGGATGTTTCTCTCAAGAGACACTGCAAGACAGGAGTAAGCTATTAGAAGTGAAAACTGAAAAAGCTGAACTCAGAGCAGAAATACTAGGGGCTGCCATAGCTGTCATAATGAGACATAGGCGACTTGCTGAGGGTGGTGACAATGCAGATGGTGCCAGACAACCCACAGTGAGGAGACGGAGAAGAGTGTACAGGCCCAGGGTCACCTACCATGGGTTACATGAGCTGGAGATAGTAGAGCGCTATAGAGTGGACAGAGAGCTCCTGCAGCAAATAGTCGAGCTGTGCAGGCCACGCCTCACACACAGAACCAACAGAGGGGAACCCATCCCAGTGGAAACCAAGGTATGTGTTGGCCTAAGAATACTAGCAACAGGTACCTTCCAGAGACCAACTGGTGATATGATGAGGATATCACAGGCATCAGCCTCCAGGGTACTGCACCAGTTTCTGGATGCCATGTCAGCACATGTCAGTGATCATGTATATTTCCCCAATGCCCGTGAGGTATTGGCCAACAATATGCGTCTCTTCCAGCAAATAGCAGAATACCCTGAGGTAGTGGGTGCAATAGACTGCACGCACATACGCATCAAAGCACCAGCCGGTGAGCGGGGTAGGGCCTACATTAACCGCAAGGGCTTGCCCTCCATCAACTGCCAGGTCGTGTGTGATGCCCAGGGCATAATAATGAATGTGTGTGCTGGCTGCCCTGGGAGCTACCATGATTCTCACATCTGGCATTTGACGCAGCTGTACCAGACATTTGCCAATGGGGACATCCCACATGGACACCTAGTGGGGGATGCAGGTTATGCACTGGAGCTGTGGCTGATGACACCCATCAGAAACGCACACACACCTGAACAGGAACGCCATAATGAGGCACACGCACAAACACGTAATGTAATAGAGCATGTGTTTGGGATGCTCAAGTCACGGTTCCGGTCTCTGGACACATCTGGTGGAGCCTTGCAGTACTCACCAACTACATGTACCCAAATTGTCATGGTATGTGCTATGCTACATAATATGATCTTGCGAAAACAGCTGCAGCAAGACCAGCATAGGGCTGGGCCAAACAGCCCCCCACCATTGCCAAGGCCATCACAGGCAGAGCGTGACTCGGAGGAGGAACAACCTGAACCTGCCCCAGTAGGCAGAAGGAGGCGTGCCCAGTATGCCCTGGTCTTGGCAAAGAGGCAACGCATACCCCCTCTGACTCACTCAAATAATAACAGGGATGCCTAAAATGACATGACCTGCTCACAAACATGTACAGGGAGTGTAACATGTGCATCCGACAGAGGCAGCCCTGCAGCACCACCTGAGGCATGAATGCCATGTGTTAAGTAATGCAACACCATGTACTATATGCACACTTGAGGACCCTGACTAACATCCACCCTCACCAAGCATGAAGCCACAAAATGACGATGGGATGATCAATTGCAATAACTGGCTGAAGTAATGCAGTTAGTCAGAGGGGAGCCAATGTGTTTCAGCCTGGGAAGACATGCTGAGCATGACATGATGCACCACCTGCTAGGGGTGGCGTGCACCTATCAGTCCAGGCCCCATGGATACTGGCAAAGGCTGTCAGTACCCACAGCATGCCCTGAATAGGTAAGTCTCAAAACACAAACCCACCTTCATAGGTACCACAAGGGATAGGAACCTAGATGTAATGCTACCCAATGCCAGAAGTCTAAACAGCAAGATGCGTGCAGTGTAAACGCACACAGTATGGAGAATGTTGATATCAGTCCTGTAATAGAAAACTGGGTCAAGGCTCACATCAGCACCCTAACACTACCAGGTTACACCTCATACTGTGCTGTACAGCCTCAAAACATGGAACAAGCTACAAAAGGAGGGTGACTAGCAATAAATGTCAAGGATAACCACACCCCCATGTTGGTACCACAACAAGAAGCAGCATGGATTAGCCATGGTCAAATACCAATGGCTAAAACCGCCTCCCAGTATATAGCCTGCTGCAGACTACTGTCCTAATACCAGGAACTGCACCTGGCCTATGTTGGAATACATGAATATATCAAGCCCCCCCAAACCACATTATATTGCTTGACTGAAAATACCCAGACATACACTGGGAGCATTATACTAGCACCAACACAGTAGGAGAAAAGTTCCCAGAATCCATAAACCAAAATGCCCAGGAACAACGTAACACTCCCACAAGAGGGGTAAGCATACTGGATGTGATAATCAGCAACATGCGTACTGGATGGCAAGATGAGAAGTGTATCCCTCACTGGTAAGACCAGACCATAGAGTAATCATACCGGATATACACATCCTGACCACAGTCCCTGGCCAGAAAACCACAGTGAAAAACATGTGTAAAGCATAAGTTGCACCCCTCCAAACCGATGTGGAATCCACGAAAGGCCCTGTGCAGGTGCAGAATATGGGACACACCGCAGAACATGTTATACAGGCATTCCATGAACACAGCCAGGAATGCTTGGATTATGCAATCACAAATAACAACAAGACACAATGCCATACACGCAGGCATCTGGCATGCTGGACTCCAGCCATTACCAAACCATGCAAGAGAATGAGGAAGCTACTACATGACAGAGCAAACATAAAAGGAAGTAATCACTGATCAGTAGTATGGCAATAAAATATGTCCACACATACAATCCACTAAGGCCAGCCACAACAAGTAGAATCTGTGAATCCAGAGGCAATGTGACACCTGCCCCAAGTACACAGACAACCCTCAACTCCCCCCAATAAATACAAATATATGTGAGAGATGCAACCATTTATCCAAACCGGAGGCTGAGCTCCCCCAACTCAGTACTGTCAAAACTAGTCAGGAGGAGAAGGTAACCACATACACCACAAACCCAGTCCCACATAGACCTATCACAACTGTAAACCAAACACATAAACACAGAAAAACATTCCTGGAGGCCCTAATTACAAACACACCACACCACACCAACAGAGGCCTCCAAAGCAGACCCCAAGCAACCACAACCTCCAAACATAGCACATGCAACACATAGTACACAAAGCTGGTGTTCCAAACAGTTACAGGCCAGAAGGAGAAACAACATGCCTGATACAGTTGTAATAGGTGTCTGTATAGGCAGACACACTGCTGTCCCACTCACCAGACTGAACAAGGGAAAGGGTACAGTAAGCTGCCTGTAGGCTGCCACAATATGCCACATAACACAAGTACGCAGGTCACCCCAAAGCAAGCAGAAATATGATGCACTCATTGTCCATGCTGGTGTGAATGACCTGAGATGTACCTCCCTGGACTACATGAAAAGAGACATGGATGAGCTCTCTGAGTATGTACTCCAGGCCGGTATGACACTGGCCGTTTGCAGCATCCAACACTCACCAAGAATGATGCCACAGTACAAACACAGAATGATCAGCTTTAACAGGTGGCACAGTTACAGCTGTCAGTCCAAGAGGGTCTAATGTCTGTCTGCTTGAGATGTCATGCATGACAAGCCATGCTGCTGTTCCAGGGATGGCTTGCACCTGTTACCCCTGGGCGTCTGGATACTGGATAAGGCCTTTGCCACCTCCATAGAGCCGTACGTAGGCAAGGCCGAAAAGACTAACCCACAACCCTAGAAAACATAAGTGGTAAGAAACATAAGGGTAATGCTGACCAATGCCAGATGTGTAAACTGCAATATGCATGCTCCTGAGGCACTTCCCAGTATGGAGAACATCGATGTCTGTGCAGTGACAGAAGCCTGCTGCAAGCCTACTGACAGCACACCAGCACTACCAGGTTATAGCACATATCATGCGTTATGGCCCCAAGACCTGGACCAAAACATCAAAGGAGGGGGAGTATCCATATGCAGCACAGACACCCATACGGCCAGGTAACTGACAATGCATGAAGCAGCGGAGACCACCCATGTGCACCTAAGTGTAGTCAAAACTGCTGTACAGTCTGTAGCATGTGACAGACCACACTCTCACACACAGGAATGCCACCCAGACATCCTGAAGACACTGGACAGTATGAATGTCCCACCAAATACCAGACAAGGTACTCACAAATTACCACATAGGTGGTAAACCATTATGTATGCAAGGAGTAATCAGGGACCTAGGGACACAAGTTGACAGTAACATGTCATGTGACACTCACAATGCCAATGTGGCTAGGAAGACTGTCTATATTGGACACCGTATCATGAAAGGATTCACATCTACATCAACAGAGGTCACTGTGCCCCTGTACTGTTCCCTTATTAGACCCATAATCTAGTACAATGACTCATATGGGATGTACCGTACCTGACACCTGCAGCGGTTAGGAAGACCTCAAAGGTACCTCACCAAGAGGATAAAGGGTGTCAAATATATGTCATATGCTGCCTGGCTGTAGACACCCCAGCTGAATGCAGTCACAGACTGCCTACACAGAGGCATTGTATGTCTGTTGTACAAGGCCATGTCCAACACAGGAGTAATGGACATGCTCCACCCCAGGAAATCAAAGCCATTGGAGCTGTGAGAGTGACAGATGTCAGCCTCAACACATAATGAAATAGGATGTGCTGGAGGGACAGATACATAACCCAGAGGCTCCCCACACCCAGGAACAGGATCCCAATCCATGTTAGGCAGAGCCCCTCACTGACACCCCTCAACAGGAATATTGCCAAGTGGATGGATGATCGTAGATGTACACTGGGGGTCTTCACTGTGTCACGTCCAGACAGAGGCACAGTAAAGAAAATCATAAATGGCCATAATAGTCACATAGCAAGGGGCGGCAAAAGACACACACACACACACTCTGGCTAGGCTTACTAATGCCCTAGGGTGGATAGCCTAGTATGAACCTATAAACCTATGAAGATACACATTGTACAGGACACTAAGGATAATCACAAGGCTTACTCAACTGATGGTAGGAACCATGTTGGGAATTCACAGATATGCTCCGAATCACACAGATATTACAAAAAACATACCAAACACACACACATATTGCCAACATACAACCTGACAGGTTCAGTGCAAACCCCCCCCCCAGAATGCAAAATATCTATCCCAGCAGACTGCTGGCCCCTGACATTGCAGATGCTGAGGTAACAGCCATCATCTACAAAGCAAAACACACAGCAGCAAAGGTATGTGATGGTGTCCTGGGCTGAGGCCAACATGGACTCCAAGAATAATGGAATGCCAAATCACACTACTGCCCAATGTCAGCCTTACCACAGGATATGTACCCAAAGAGCAGTGTACAACAACAGTGGTCCTTCACAACAAAGGTGTTGCCTGAATGGATACTGCAAACTACCACCCCAGGATCCTGACAAGCTTGGTCTGCACAGCTATGGAAAGGATCAGTATGTACCGCAGACATAAAGCTATCGTGGACCTACTGACACCGGACCCTACCCAGTGTGGCTGTCATAAGTGCAGATCCTGCCCCTAAACATGTTTGACCCATTTGAAACAGTCATTAAGATCATTGATGAGGGCAATATGGTCCACACAGCGTAGCTGGACCGTGCATATGCTTCCAGACAATACCCTACGAGTTCAGTATGGATATGTTCACCAGCTTAAATATAAACCCCTATGTCAGTAGAGGGGTTGCAAACCAGACCAAGGACAGAACTGACATGGTCAGACATGCTGCATCCATGTCAGACTACAAAGCAGATATGAGTGGCATCCCACAAGGCTTGGTCCTGGGATCACCCCGTTCCATATATATGTCCCATAGGTACAGGCCAACATGGAAGGACTGTGACTGAACATGTATGCAGAGGAGTACAAACTGCCCACCATATCTGACCCCCAGCTGACACAAGCAACCCACAAAAGGGCCACACAGAAACAGACAACTGGAGCCATAGCCATGTCAGCAAGCTAATTGCAGAAATGTGCATAGACAACCACCGTGGATATACAGTAAGTGCCCACCAATTACCACACAGGTGTTAACCCATTACGTACCTAACATGTAATGAGAGACCTGGGGACACAAGGTGATAGATATCCTGCATTGGACAAACATGTGGCTGTAGTGTTCGCAGAAACTTACCATATACCCACCCAATCATGAAGGTTGTCAGATCTAGATAAGGGGAGGTCACTGTGGCTCTGCAGTCATCCTTCATCAGTGTCACAATTGACTACAATAGCCCCTGTGGGATATACCTCAGCAGACACCTCCATCAACTGTAAAGTCCACAACAGTACCCCACCAGGAGTAGCAAAGAGCATGAACAGATGCCATGTGTTGCTTGATTAAAGAAACTGCAGCTCCACACACACTGCCATACTGCCCACCCAGAGGCAAGCTGTGCCTGATGTATGAAGCCATGTCCAAGCTGGAATCAATGAACATGCTGCACCTTGTACAATCTGAATGGCAGTGAGCTATGCACATGAGAGACCTGAACCCCAGCACTGACATACATAGGACAAGCTGTACTGAATGATCCATAACACAGAAGCCACCCCCACTCTTGAGTAAACTCCCAGTACAGGTTAGCCAGAGAGTCACCTATCGACACCCCTCAAGAGGAATCCTGATGAATGGATGGGAGATGGTAGGTTAACCCTGGGTATCACTGTTATGTCAGAGGTAGACAGAGGCACAGTATACTAACCATGACATATGTCATGGCAAACTCCCACTCTGTGACTAGCATCAGAAATGGCCTAGGGAACATCACTAGTGTTTGCCAATGTCCACCTATGTTGTGGAATACACTACCAATGTTGGACAAGCCTGGTGTAGGTAGTCCATATCTGAACATAATGCAACATGGTCATATGTGCACAACTGGCCCCTACACAGTCTGTTGTGCTCACTATGAAGATGTCAAGCAGTGATAGGACTAAAGCCCAGGATACTGTCCACCACAGTGAAAGTACTGAACCAGTACACTATACGGTACTACAGTGTTAGGTCATTATGAAAGAATGTTGACAACTGTATGCAAAGTATCCCATGCAATCCCTGCAGGCACAGTATAATCCCTGTTGTGGCAGACATGAAGCAGTTGGCCAGTAAGTACACAACATGACACCCAACACACAACCATAAACGTGAGATATTGTTGAAGTTCACACACACCCAAATATGTGGTGGACTGCAGAGTTCAACATATGGAAAGCTCACACTGGGCATGCTCCCACACTTTGATAAATGAGGCATATGTCAGACAACATGCCATGGAAAGGCTGAACTGGGCATGCTCACACACTTAGGCCATATCTCCGTTTAGCAGTTGGCCACACATATCTGGTATTTGTACGTGTCATTCCAGGAACCAGCCACAACACAGCAATCTGTCCAGTGCACACAGTAAATGACTACAGAGACATAAGTGATATAGTGGATCGCCCTCATATTCAAACATCTTCCACAGATACACAAGTTGTTCATAGGAACAGGGAATGCTATGGCAGTAAAGACCTGCAATCAGTCTAACAGCAACAAATATTGTGCATCTGACAATTAAACATATGGGTGTAGAGGTCAATACTAGGCTGTTTGCCCTAGGGATGACGGCTTAGCCAGAGTGTGCTTGGCATCTGCATCCCCAGTACAGTAGGCTACTATGCCACTGTAAAGTAGGTCACATAAGGCAACGTGTGAGGCTAGTGAGCTGTGCCTCTGTCAAGCAGGGGCACAGTGGAGATCCCAGGGTTTGAATGTGCTAAGCCACATCCATGTTGTTGGTGTGTGCTGGAAGAGGGTTGCTGAGGACCTCTAACAGTAAATGGGCGTTAATAACAGACTGAGGGGAGCCCTATCTGCATTGTCTGGACAATTCCACTGTCAACACTGTGTTGTGATGATTATGTGGGATTGAAGTGTCATGCCGGTACTGTTCACAGATGTCCTCCCTCTGTGGGCTACAGCTCTGCAATGTATTAGCTCACTGTCTGTTGGACGGCTCATATATGGCTGGTGTACACCTGACAGGTGTCTTGTTGTGGAGCAGTCATGGGTATATGTGGGATAGCATGATCAATGCAAACCTTACACATGCTCATAGAATGCAATTGTCAAGGATTATGCAGAGTGGCCAGTATAGTCCCCCAGCATGGGCCTTTGAAGTCGTCCAACCCAGTCTTCACAAGTGTAGAGTCTGCTTGTGCTAAATACAGTTTGTTTGCAGTGACAACCTTGCCTGGGGGTGGGGATGGGATATGGATGTCCAGGGAAAGGTGGGTATGGTCAGATATCAACAATGGTGCTCTACCTCTGGTGTGGATCAGTGAGTACCCATGTTGCAGATGGACAGGTGCAATATGTACTCCCCCATGTGGCTGTGGTGAGTGGTTCTGCCATAGCACATGGACCCACAAATTGTAGTGGCTGTAGGGTAAAGTTGTAGAGGCCTGAGTAGTTCCCACACACAATATGCCTGTACCTTATAGGTTCATAGGTTAGTACTAAGCTAACTGCCCTTGCGAGCCATTTCAAGCCTAGCCAATTATCCCTTGTGAGACTCAAACCCTGCACCTTGTGTTTGTAAGGCAAACACTTTAACCATTAGGCCACCCTCCCAACCATCCTGATGTTAACAACTGGAATGCTGTATGTGAACACCTGCATATCCCGGCACTTTTCCCAGGGAAGCAAAGTGTGTGTCCTGGATGTGGGAGTGGTGTTCTGGACTGGTGTGTTACAGGTCCTGTGGTCATGAAGCGTGGTATAGAACATAACCTGCCAGTGCGATGTGCATATCTGACCCTGAAGTAGGTGGCTGCAAATGCATATATATGCTATCCCCCACCTGACAGGTAGTACTAGATGTACATACCTCTGTAGAAATAAAGATGTCAGCACCCTATAAATACTGCAGGTGCAGAACAGATGCCCAGTAATTCGGATAGCGCGCTCTGCTAATGCGTCTCCCACTAGTGCCATAATATAGTTAGGTAGGGGTTTGAACCATGCAAATGCTCAGTGTGTGTGTGTGTGTGTGTGTGTGTGTGTGTGTGTGTGTGTGTGTGTGTGTGTGTGTGTGTGTGTGTGTGTGTGTGTGTGTGTGAGCGGGGTTGATGTGTGTACAAGTCTGTGTGAGGAAGTGTCCCTTTTGGCAACTGGGAAAACACTCTACAGGATGCACATTCCCCTTTCTAAGCACTGATGATGTCAGCACCCTATAAGTACAGCAGGAGAAGGGAAACCTCCCACTAATGCGAATAGCGTACTCCGCTAATGTGTCTGTCATGAGTGTCATAACATAGTTAGGTAGGGGTTTGAATCCTGCAACTGCCCAGTGTGTGTGCAAGTCTGTATGAGGGAAATGCCCCTTTTGGCAACTGGGAAAACACTCTACAGGATGCACATTCCGCTATCTAAGCACTGATGATGTCAGCACCCTATAAGTACAGCAGGAGAAGGGAAACCTCCCAGTAATGCGAATAGCGCTCTGCTAATGTGTCTGTCATGAGTGTCATAACATAGTTAGGTAGGGGTTTGAATCCTGCAACTGCCCAGTGTGTGTGGAGGGGGGTTAGTGTGTGTGCAAGTCTGTGTGAGGGAAATGTCCCTTTTGGCAACTGGGAAAACACTCTACAGGATGCACATTCCCCTATCTAAGCACTGATGATGTCAGCACCCTATAAGTACAGCAGGAGAAGGGAAACCTCCCAGTAATGTGAATAGCATGCTCCGCTAATGCATCTGTCACGAGTGTCATAACATAGTTAGGTAGGGGTTTGAATCCTGCAACTGCCCAGTTTGTGTGGAGGGGGGTTAGTGTGTGTGCAAGTCTGTGTGAGGGAGATGTCCCTTTTGGCAACTGGGAAAACACTCTACAGGATGCACATTCCTCTATCTAAGCACTGATGATGTCAGCACCCTATAAGTACAGCAGGAGAAGGGAAACCTCCCAGTAATTCGAATAGCGCACTCTGCTAATGCGTCTCTCTCAAGTGTCATAACATAGTTAGGTAGGAAATTGAAACCTGCAAATGGCAAGTGTGTGTGTTTGGATGTGGGGAGTTTGTGTGTGTGCAATTCTGTATGAAAGACATGTGCTTTTTGGCAATCAGGAGATCACACTACATGATGCACATTACCCTTTCCAAACACTGATGATGTCAGCACCCTATAGGTACAGCTGGAGAAGGGACACCTCCCAGTAATCCGAATAGCGCACTTTGCTAATGCGTCTCTCTCAAGTGTCATAACATAGTTAGGTAGGAGTTTGAAACCTGCAAATGGCAAGTGTGTGTGTTTGGATGTGGGGAGTTTGTGTGTGTGCAATTCTGTATGAAAGACATGTGCTTTTTGGCAATCAGGAGATCACACTACATGATGCACATTACCCTTTCCAAACACTGATGATGTCAGCACCCTATAAGTACAGCCAGAGAAGAGGAACCTCCTAGTAATCCGAATAGTGCGCTTCGCTAAAGCATCTCTCTCACGTGTTGTGACATAGTTAGGTAGGGTTATGAATCCTGCAAATGGCAAGTGTGTGGGGGGGTAGTAGGGTGTGTGTAATTGCAAGTGTGAGAGAACAGATCCTTTTGGCAGATACTACAATACACCAGATGCTGCATATTCCCCCAGTAAACACAGGGAATGTCACCACACTATCAGTACAGCCAAACAGGTCTACTTGGCCAGTAATGCCAATAGTGCACTCCGCTACTGGGTCTATTACCATTTTCAGAGCACAGATAGGTATGTTTTGGAAACCCACAACTGCCACGTGTGGTTGTGTCACACAATATGACCTTGTGTGGGTTGTTGTGCATAACAATGCATGCCATTGCCTAAACCAGCAATGGCAATGCACACATGATGTATGTGTGTGACACATACACATAAATACCTGTGACCCGCAGTAGTTACCATGTCTGACATGTGCCTCAAGTGGATAAATGGTATTCGCAATGCATAACAATATGACTGTGTCTTACTGTGCAGGGGCCGCACGCGGTATGTGTCTATACAGTGTGGGTTGTATATGGTATAATACCTACAGCAGGGGATACATATCTGGTCTGGGCTTTATAGTCTACATGTAGTCGATGAACAGGTGCTGCATGTTCCCACCTGTTGTAGGAGTGGTAACATGTTATTCCACTGCAATTCAGTGACCACATGCTGGGAACCTTTCAGCTAGTGTGTTGTAGCTACAGTAATGCTCACGCACAATGTTTGGCTGGATGCAGTCCAGCCATATAAAGACATTTCTTGGGACTGTCATATTGCCAGTGTTGTTAGGGAGGATAGGTGGGTTTCCTGTGTATGGGAGGGTTGTGTGTGCCAGGCTATGAACCAGAAGGCAGTCCAACACACTCTTAGCTGCTCATGGATAGGCCCTGATGCTTTGTGCTGTGCCAACAACCTGGAGGTGTGTGTATCTGTGGTGCCTTGGGATACCACCCCCCTGTCCATGTGTGTTACATGTGTAGGGGACGACAGGCATGGTATGAGGTATAACCTGGCAGTGATGGGTTGCACCTGTGAGCCGTGAATCAGGAATCTGGTACTGCACAGACATTGCAGTTCACCGTGCTGAGGACAGTGTCCAGTGCATGCATCTTGCGGTGTACACTGCTGGTGTTGTGTAGCATCACTGTTAGTGTCCTATCCTGTGGGATACCCGCGGAGGTGGCTATGTAATCCATGTCCTGCAGCAAAAGGCACTATGTGTGTATCAAGGGGCTTCGCCAATATACAATGGCCCATGGGTGTCACGTGCAACTGCCCCTCGCAAATCATTGTGGCTTCCCTAGCATGTAAGCACACGTTGACAGCCAGTGGATACCCTATGAATGACATTGGAGATTGAGCAGAATGTAGACATAGAACACCCTTCCTACATATTGTGGTAGTATACCTGGTGAGGTTATGATGGCAACCAAGATCAGGCTCATACTGGCCCGTGCCACATGCTGAGAGATCCCTTCTATGTTCCCTATCATGTAGTCCAGGGAGGTATGTCTCAGGTCATCCATAGTGGCATGGTCAATGACTGAGTCATATGTGTCCATGCCTCTGACTGACCTGTATACATCTGTTTTGTGGTGGACCATAGTGCCCCACAGGCATATCACTGTGACCTTCACCATGTACAGCCTGTTGAGCGGGACCCCACTGCAGCGGCCAAGAGAGGTACCTGACACATCTGTAGCAGGTGTGTTGTGTAACCTTACAGGCTGTGAGTGTGTGGCACACGGGATGTGTGTGCCATGTGTGGCATGTGCTCTGTTCCGACATAACGTATGCCTGTGTGCCAGCTGTGGAGGTGTGTGATGCTCAGGCAGGATGCTATTCTGAGTCTCCAAGTATGCCCCAGTGTGTTCAGATTGCTGCCAGTGCGGGTCTATGTCAGACTGGTATTGTAGTCACTGTAGTATGTCATGCCACCTGACAGGGTATGGCAGTACTGGTTTCAGAGTGCTCAGTCCCCACATTGGCTATGTGGTGGCATCCCACACATGTGTTGTATGTTCCTGGCCAGGGGTGAGGGTTGACTGCATACATGTGGCAGCTGTGACATTGCCACATGACTCACATAAACCACAACTGGACCATAGAGGTGATTCACAGGTTACCTTTGCACATGCTACCATAGTAGTGTGATTGCCATGGTGATTACCAACACATAGGGCCAATGGGGAACAACATACTGAAGGTGTGTATGTGTGGGTGTACTGCTACTGATTTCATAGCACTGGCATATATGACTGCACATGTGGGTAAATGCCAGGTAAGTCATGTGCAATGTGTCACAAGCAACGTACATGCGAACAGGACAGACAGTGACGTTCTGTCATGTGGAAACTTGACATACGTATAGTACGCTATGCAGATGTCACTAGGAGTCCACAGAAGCACTGTAACTCTGCATTGCAGGTGGAAGCAGTGTTCCAGGGAACCCCAAGCGAACATGCATGCAAACAAAGCTACAGTAAACAGGGCTGGAAGTAGTCCATTGTACAACAAAGAAGGGGTAACACTAACAGTAGGTAACAGTGCAAATATGTAGGCACTATCAACATGTACCCAGGAATGCACAGCTCAGATGTCCATGGTAGAACTGATATTATGTCATAGTTAATTGTGATTTGTATTACATTGGTACTGCACACATATCAACATGCGCAAACATCCACATTGCATAGTCGTTGTGGGCAACTTGCCACCATTACTGTACATGTCCATCATTGCATATCACTACTTGCATTAGCTTCCCCCCTGTGCTACCTATGTATGTGGCTATCTGTTGACATCCTTACCACTGGTATGCAATAATGTGCAGCTGTTACACTATGGTACTTACTATGGGTGTAGATAACAATTCAGGACAGTCATACGGTTACTGCATCAGGCATGCTGGGATATACACACAGTCATATCAGCACACTGTACTGTTACCAACATGATACTACTAATACACTTCTATGTAGTCACCCTGTGCATCAGCAACGGGTTTACCTGTTCCTGCACTGATGTTAGAGATTGCAGGAGGTGGCACAGTTTCATCATATGCACAGGGTGTGAATTAGGTATGCCTGAGTCTGCCACTGATACCACCAATTGACATGTGTGTGTATGTGTGTTGGTGAGGGACAGCAGTACAGGGTGGGGCACTGTTGGTGCAGTGTGTGGGTGTATGTGGTAGCCCTAGGTGTTAACATTTCGCATGTGTGTATGCACGCACACAGTTCCACCTCATGGCTGCCATATACAGGAGTTTGTGGACAGCCACAGACTGCACCTGGCAGGTCATACAGATCAGTGTCTGTGGGCATGGACATGGTACCTGTGCCTGGCAGGGGTGCTACGGACCGTATCCGGTACTAAGCCAGACTGGGTACTATCATCAGAAGTGGGAGTGTGTTGACTGGACACAGGTCCCTGTTGGGACTGTCCAGAGCCACGTGCACGTGGTCTCCTGCGGCGTTCCGATGACAGCACAGACCCAGCATTGCTGGGGCTGCTGCTGGCACTATGGGGGCATCCGCGGGCCTGTTGTCGTCCGCGCCGACTGCCAGCTGCTGCTGTTGCTGGCATACAGCCACGTCGACGCCGCAACCGTCCACCATTGCCCTGGCTCATGGACATGTGGTTGTGGAACTGCTGTAATATGTCCCCACGTCTGTCTATGATATCGGTGAAATTACGGATAGCATCCGCGATGTCACGCATACTGTCAGCCATGGCTGTGCGACATGCTCTCAGCTCCCTCAGACCCTGTCTGGTGTACCTTTCCATACGTGACTGTGCCTGCATGACAGCCCGAAACATAGCTGAGGTTGACAGACCTCTTTGGGCACGTCTGCCAGAGGCAGTATGCCCACGGATGCTCCCACGAGAACCCATGGGCAACTGTTTGTGTGGTACCATCACAGGACTCTGCCCATGGCTGCTGTGTGGGGAAGCATGTGCCACAGATACCACATTACCCTGGTCAATGCCCACTGTATCCTGTCCATCACCTAGGGACAATGGTGACATAGGATGTACTGGCAGGATGACTGTGCGCAATGATGGGGTTGACAGCTGTGTACTGTCAATTGGCTGACCAATGACGGACCGTGACACACTTTCCTGTGCCATTACACAGATATCATCATTAACTGTACCTGTGGCACCAGATTCAGGTTCCCTGCTGCAGGACACTAGAGCAGCACCAGAACCTGTGGGAGGAAGACAGGAAACACAGTTTACAGTGTCTACACAATGTTACCAGTGATGCACTTATGCACACATGCACATGTGGACACATGCACACATGCACACATGGACACATGCACACATGCACATGTGGACACAGGCACACATGCACACGTGGACACAGGCACACGTGCACACATGCACACGTGGGCATGTGTACACATGGACACGTGTACACATGCACACATGCACACATGGACACAGGCACACATGCACACATGCATACATGGACACAGGCACACATGCACACGTGCACACGTGGACACAGGCACACATGCACACATGCACACGTGGACACGTGGACACAGGCACACATGCACACATGCACACCCCGCAGTATACACACAGAGCACTACTGAGTTACACTAGTATTACTAGCACTATCAGGACTATTATAGGTATTGTTAAAACACACTCACCAGCATGGATGTGCTGCCTTGCTGTAACACCAGAGGGACCTGCAGAAATGAGGAGATTAATGTCAGTGGGCACAACTGTGCCATTGATACTGCATATGATACAGTGCAGTAGTACACCAGTTGCCTTTCACACGTCAGCTGCTGATATTGGCAATATCACACCTGCACAATTACATACTATGTTGACAGCTACATACCACGGACACACCTTACACATGCATAAACTAACAGTGTACAGAACAGTCAAGTGTACATATGGCATATTACCTGCACGCTCCATGTCGTGTTGCTGTGTGGATCCAGCCTCCATCATGATGCAGGTGTGTTGCTGTTGATGTTCCGGGGCTGGAGCCACAACACTTAGGAGTAGCCCCTCCAGTCTGGTGAGGGGGGGATGTGTGGCCACCCCACCTCCTGTGGTGACCTGTTGCCTGTGGATATCCGACGCACACTGATGGACATTTCTGATTAAATCACTGCAGTGATGTCGTACCTGCTCATATGTCCTATTATGTGTGCCAGTGTCATTTACCTTACGGACAAGGTCTTGCCACAGTGCAGCCCTCTCCTGCTGATTCTGGCTGGTGCGAGAAAACAGTATGTCATAATCCCGCAACAGGCTCTGGTGTATCTCCTCATCTTCTGCTGCAGAGTAGGCAGGATTACGCTGACGCGCCATGTCCCTGGAAGAGAACACAAACAGGATATCAGCAGACTATGTCAGCAGTATATGGCACACATACTATACATGATACTCAACTGTAGTGATATACTACTACTCCCATATGTAGCATGTGTATGTCTCTTGGTGGATACACAAGTACATGGCCAGATATCAGTGCTCAGCCAACACCTGTGCAACAATACCTGCCACATTCCATGCAACATAGTAGCATGCCCCATCGGTCAGCACACTGCGATGGGTCCAATGCACAACCTCACTCTGGGGGTTCATACCAAGGTACTGTATGTGGAACGCCATCCACTAGTGTGATCTGGACACAAGTTACTCGGCCTGGATATACATATCCCACCACCACCACCACCAGCACAGTAGACTACTTTGATATGTATGTGATTAGACAGTTATTCACTTGTTAGGACTGACATGGTATCCATGCAGCCCACTGGGCCAGTGGAAGCCACAACCCACACTGCTGACCCCTTTGCGAATGCTTCCCACGGACATCCCAAAGAATGCATGGAACATGCACACACATTTCTAACCCAGACCCTATGCACAAAGGTTAGGCATCCTGTCTGGTGGACCCCAGCCAAAGGCAGATTGTATAACGATAGAAGGAGGCTACTGCAGGACAGAGCAGATTCACATTAAGGGAAGGCATCTGTGGTCAGCACTGGTAATAAGCTACGGTCTCTCATAACAACATCCACGGCCTACTCTGGGAGGGAAATGGCCATGAACACTATAGATAACCACAAGACCTTCTTCAGTTATGTTACACATATGGACCAAACGCCTCAGATATGCTCTGAGTTACTACACACCTACTTAACATTCACCGAACACACAGATATTGGCAACATTCTTGCAGACAGGTTCGGTGCACGTATCCCCCCTCCTTCTCCCCCACACTTAGAAATACTTATCACAGCTCAATGTAACCTCCCTATCATCTCACATGTCCAGGTGAGGGCTGCCCTCAGCAAAGCAGAACACACAGCATCAATGTGACCTGATGGTATCCCTGGATGTGTGCTACGTGAACTCCAAGAGGACATACAACCGCATATAAGACTGATATTTAACCTGGCCGTACTACAGGATATGTACCTGAACACTGGCATACAGCAATAGTGGTCCCACTCCACTAAGGAGGCACCTCTACTGACCCTGGGAACTACTGCACCATAAGCTTAACCAGCCTGGTCTGCAAAGCTATGGAATGATTCAGTATGGGACGCATATACAGCGATATTGGGTACCTGCAGATACTTGTTCCCAGCCAGTTTGCCTTTGTGATGGGCTGATCCTGCCTTTTGAACCTGGTTGACCTTTCAAAACAGTCACTACAGCCATTGATGAGGGCAACGCAATCCATACAGCCTACCTGGACTTGCCTAAGGCCTTCAACACAGTACTCCACTCAGGCATCATAGACAAGCTCATTAGCTTACATATTACTACATATGTCACATGATGGGTTGCACACTGGTTGACATACAGAATCCATAATATCGATATTGCAGGAGCCATGTCAGACTCAATGCCAGTCACATGTGGTATCCCACAGGCCTCTGTCCTAGGGCCCCTCTTGTTTGGCATTTATTTCTCAGATGTAAAAGCAAACATGTGCGGGTTGTGGATGACAAAGTTGCCAGATGACTGCAAACTAAGCGCCATAGTCGTTACACCAGCTGACACACACATCCTACAGACAGGCCTCACTGAAACGGAAACCTGGTGCCAGGATCATGGCCTAACACTGAATGACATGTAATGTATAGTCATCCCCTTTGGGTGGAACTACGTGCACACAACATATCACATGGACATACCTATAGATACAGACCCATGACACATATGGAGGGTTCACAGTATGTAGACTATTAACTTGTTACTTTACATTACCTGTGTTTGTCGCAGCTGGTTGCGTTACCACTACTACAGCTTCCTGCTGCTGCTGGCACAGCTTGGTACTGACACTGCTGACAGCTTCAACTTAGTTTGTGTACCGTGTGTTGTTGTTTGTGTTCTTATTTTTTTTTTCTTTCTCTCTCTCTCTCTGTCTGCCTCCAGACAGTGCAATGAAAGTATTGCATGTGTGGAGTGTGAGTACAGGATGCTTTTGTAGGTAGCTGCATAAGTCCATGTGATGGCCTCTGCACCAATTGTAAGCCAGCATTTGCTAATTGCATGCAGCCAGTTGTGTACTGATTGCAGTTCTCACTGTGATTTCAGGACAGTGCTATAAAAGGGTATGTGAGATAGGAGTTGTCCTTTCAGATTGTAAGGGCGGGGACCATGCTGGTATGCTGTGGACACTGTTCTGTGAGTGTAAAGGTTAGTATCTCTCTCATGATTCAGGCTGTGTTGTAGATTCACATTTCTCCATTCCTCTCTCCTGTTTCCTGTAGTAAGTGTGTATGCACACTGACACCTACAACTATATATATATATATATATATATATATATATATATATATATATATATATATGTAAATATACATACATTTATATATGTACATTAACTGACATTATTACCTACTAGCTACCAACTAGCATGGCTGTTTCTGTTCACACACTACTATTATGGAAATCCACTAGTTTTGACAGTAAGTATAAATGACATTCTTTGTGTACTACACATCCTATATTCCCTTTACATTCATTCCTACTATTACATGATATATTTATTTTAGCACAATGTTCTTGTATAACAGTCATGGCTTAGTGGTAGGTCATGCAGACTACTGTTTCCAAGGTCGTGGGTTCGGGACTGACAGTGGGATTTTATTTTGCTTTTGAACTGACTACAGGACCTGTTAATCAGAGTGACTAAGGCACTTTTAAGCAGTTGTAACCGGGTTAGCGCTGGTTTGCGTGGAGCTCCCGCATGCGCACTGGCATTCAGCTCCGCGCACACCCGCTTACAACTGCTTAAGAATGCTTACTCTGGCGCACACCCGCGCTATTTTCTTTGAAAGAAATGAAAATGGGGAGACAGGAAAGTGGTGAAAAAGGGGTCACAAAGAGGGTAAGACAGTAGGGAAACAAGCTTGGGTTTTGCAGGAGGGATGTAGGTAAGGCCCATAGCTGCCCATTTCTTCATCAGCAACAGCTGTGCATATGTATGTAATTTGGTGTGACATTTGCAACCTTCCACCCCTGAGAGAGGTGTCAGGACAACAATAATACTTGTTGTACAGCCAATTGTAATTGATAGTTTCCATGTCCAGCAGACATGTGTGCGGAATGGGCAGCTATGTATGGGGCATAATTTTTTTGTGGGTACAGCGTGCCTTTTTTTTTTTTTTTTTTTTCAGGTGAGAGTGGTATGTCAGATGAAGGAAGTCAGTATAGCTGGGGAGGTAGGTTGGGTAGGTCAACAGACAAGACAAACAAGACGCATACAGGGGCGGTGTATGACACATGTGGGGGGTTACACAATTGACGGGGACGGATGTTTGGATATCCAGAGCCCATGAGCCCACAGATGGCAACAGTGGAACTGATATCCCCACCCATGGGCAGTTGCCACTGTTCCTTCACTGCCCAGGACAGGGCTGTGCTGGGGGCTGTGTAGGCCGGGCAACAGGCATGTAGGTTGTGCCACCTGCGCCTCAAGCTGGCATAGGGGCCCAAGAACAGAGTCCCGGATCTCCCTATGCACCACAGTCCAGACGCTACGGAGGGTGAGTGGTGGTTCTCCTCCGGCCACACTTGCAGAGGGGGGATGGGCCCCATCCCCTGCAGCGCTTCCACCCGCAGGTGGCACAGGGCCACCGGAGGAGGGTCCAGACTGGGCACTAGTGCCAGGTGCACTCGCCAGCTGAGGTGGGAGAGGTGCGTCCGCTGGAACCTGCCTTCCCTGTCGTCCTATGTTTTGCATTATGTCATGACAGTTTGGGTTAGTAACATACAATACCATTCGCAATTAGTTGTAACAGCATGCATTAGTATTCCCATTAACCAAACACCCAGATATTCCCACCATTGAACAGCGAGCATAACACATGCATAATTTGAACAGCAATACACAGTCCAACAACATGCAGGGTTGATTGATGGCAACATGCCATCAGGTTTGGATGTATGAACAGGGCAGATGCATCAACGTACATGCAAATATTTATGACCCAACAGGACAAATGTCCAGGGGTGTTAATTGTGATTGCACATACCAATTTCACGTGGAATGGATTATATGTGGTTATAGGGTGGGGTGAGGAAAATATTATTAACACCGAATACCAATACATATGCTGTACATTTCTAATAGCTGCAGATATATACACACTACTGTTCTAACTACAGTTTCCTATATGATAACTACTTCAATTTGGTGATAGGACTGTTACTGCTACATCAATATACATTTTATTGTTATTCATACACGTTCATATTTGGCTTTGTTCAGCTACATCATCCTGCTACATTTGCTTTATATAGCTATAGACAACTGTGGATGTTTGGTATTTCAGACAATCATACTATCTGCATATTGCAGACTGAGAGCAACATATCCAGATTTTGGGATACACATTCCAGCTGCAGCAACACTTTGAACACATTTCGCAGTTTGGTTCTACTTGTCACATTCATTTCATTCTGTACTGACTGCAGTATACTTTATTCAGGGGTTATTACTACTTTATTGGTGGATTCATAACTCTTTCTCATACTCTCTCACTTGTTTTCATTTTACTATTCAGGATGGTACTTACTTCTAGGCTTTATTGACATGTTTTACCTGTAGTTATTACAATCCTTTCCAGCAGTCTCACTTCTGTCATGTTTCAGTATTTCAACAGGGATATATTTCACACATGTGATTTGCTCATCTTCTGCAGCTGTACTTTTCAGCCTGCTGCAGGTTGTGTACTATTATATTACAGGTGGGGCATCTTTATTTCAGACTTTATTTCAGACATTTTCATTTTTCTGTTTGGATTACAGACTGCAACACACTTTTGTAATCAAGTAATACTTGCAAACACTCTTACACTGTTACTTGCACATTTTATTACTTAGTGACTACACTGCACTCTTTTGCTGACTGTCATACTTTTATATTTCTTTACAGTTACTGGGAGTGGATTACTGACCTGCCTGGTGGCGCAACCGCACCAGCCTATCGCCATAGGCTCTGCGGTTCGCAGAACGGACACCTGCAGCTGTAATATAAATGAAGTAATATTGGAATACACATCTCCATAATATCAGCTAGTTTAATTTCTTACATACATAATTAAATGTAACTTACTCAGTAGTGGGGCGTTGGGCATTTGCCGGGCCTCCTGGATCCAAAGGTTCAATTGGTCCTGCTTACGTCTCTTCAGGTCCGCATGGTGGTGACGGACCTGCTCACCAGTCCTTGGAATCCCTGTGGCACTGGTGAGATCATAAGCCAACCGGTCCCACGCCTCAGCCCTATATGCTCCCCACAGGACCTGGCCCTGCAGGAGTTGGGCCTCATGATTGTGGACTAGGAGCCAGACCATGTATCTGGACTCCTCAACGCCCCACCTCTGTGCTCGAAAGCAACTACCCTCACCTACTCCTGACATTCTGGCTGCAAGTGAGTTTTACAATCGTTTATGCTGTGTTTTCCCACCTATGGGGCTTATATATGCCGTTTTTCCCGCGCTTATCTGTGATTGGCCATTTTGGAATTGTATCAACTTCACAAAACCAGCCTTGTCATGCTCCACTTTCTATTCATTCCTATATATTTGCTATTACTGCATTTCTAAGTACAGCTGTCATGGCTTAGTGGTTCAGTACCTTGACTATGGTGCATGGTATCCTGGGTTCGAACCTGGCAACTGCTTTTTATATTTTATGACTGTCTAGACAGGCTAGGGAGTGTGTCTGTGTAGGCTTGCTCAACGTTGCCCGTCGGTTAGCTTGTTGGCGCGGTGCGCAGCTCCGCGCAAACGGGGTATGCTGGTTTACGCTTCATTTGGCTGTTAGTACGCATATTACGCTCAGCTAGGGGAACACATTTTCAGTGTGTTAAACCACTGCTCACCTACGGGCAGATGCACTCACCTTGTTAAACTGTAGCTCAGCTATAGGCACATCTGGCATTTTTTATTATTTTGTTATCTCACATTTCTTCAAAATAAATGGCCTATTTCATTACATTTTACATAAAATATAATTTTATATGTGTACATATTTGTCAGGAACTTGTTTCGTGCTTATTTTACTAAAAATAAAAATTGATGTTGTGGGGGCTCGAACCATGACTGCCTGCTCTTCAGCCGACGTCTCCACCGCTACGCTATTGCTTCTTGGCTTACTTTGCATATTTAGTTCTTATATGCTTTTCCACTGACTGCTAACTGTGGCTAAGCTACGGGCACGCCCGCGCAAATGAGCGCACTCACGGGCAAACATCTTTACGATTTAAAAAAAAATATATAACATGTTCATTTATATATTTTATGTTCATAGTCTTTGGGGGCATGTGTTGTGTTGTGTTTATTCACATTTCCATGGACTCTGTCGTGGGTGTTTACTTTGGGCACTTTTACTCTTCTGGGGACGTGTCCGCTTGCAGGGCTTGGCCTACGGACACGCCCCCTACTGTCTTCCACGGACCGTGTTAGCCTTAGGTGTGATTCAGCATGCCCTCATGCATATGCATGACATGCTGACGTCACACCGTTTAACTGCAGCCTCCGTGTAAGCCTTGTATCTCTTACACGGAGGCTTCGTGAATCCTGCCCCCTGATATAACATTTACTATACCTTCATTTATAGACTGCAGTCTTATTGCAGTCTGTTTTGAAGCATTTTTTTCTGGAGGTTCCTTATCACAAGTGCGTGTCCCAAAAATTGTTGGCCCCAAAGGTACACAAAATAAACTGCAATACTAAAAAATATGAAATTTTAAAAGTCAGTGTTATACAATTAAAGTATTTTTGCAGGGCACTGGGCAGAGTCCCCTCTACCTCTCCCCTCAGTATGTGTGGGGATTGCACACATTACCCATATGCTGCTAATGTAGTTGAACTCAAAATCATTGTACCTCAATGTACAGAAGTAGATTTTGTAGATTTTTTCCCCCTTATTTGCATTTGTAGTTCCACTCTTCCATGAATTACAATTACATTTCTTGGAATTTATTAGCCACCATTGTTTGCAGTGTGTGAAAACTGTTTCTTAATTTTTTTTTTAAATA
Organism: Protopterus annectens; assembly: GCF_019279795.1. NCBI lineage: Eukaryota > Metazoa > Chordata > Ceratodontiformes > Protopteridae > Protopterus > Protopterus annectens. Next base: position 1,929,993,690 of record NC_056739.1, on the reverse strand, counting down.
AATGATGCCAAAAATTTATACAAAGGGCTGTATGTCCCAGTTAATTTTCTGAGTTTGAGTATATATTCTGAAACGAATCATTCAACATTGTACCACTCAACTGTCCAGATTTTTGCAGAATGTCCAGTTTTTTGCCTCATATTTCTGGTCTGTTCCTTATAAAATTTGTGGATTTCTAGTAAATCAGAAAGTATTGAAGTCACTAAATAGTGACATGCATTTGAGTTTCAGACTTTATATTCATCAGAAAATGCTTGTCAACAGAAATCCTGGTATTCCAGCAACTTTCTAAGTTTATATGAGCAATATTTAAAATGTGTCCCTATTTCGGGCCTTTGTCCCTCCATTATTTTAGGCTTTGTCCAGATTTTTTGCACTAAAGAGGTTCAGAGGTATGTGCAGAATATATAGCTGGAACACTGTCACATTGTGTGATGTAAAATTCTGGGCTTTGTGGCCCTGTGGCATGTGGTGCATCCACATTTGCTACCAGTGACCTTAGATCATCTAGTCACCTAGGAAACTGGAGAGTTGTTTTGGGTGGCCAATGACCCACTCATATTTCTTGGAAGGAGGTATAGGGGCAGCTGGCAGTTGTCTCACTGCTTGTATGGAACCATGGAGAGAGAAAAAAAGAGAGAGAGAGAGGCAAAGGGGGAGAGGAAGAGAGAGAGGGAGAGATACTAAATGATATGGGCTGGGACTGTAGACAGTGCTTCATGTGCAGGAGTGTGCATATATGTATGGGGTCACTACTTGCTGTCCTCCCAGTAAGAAAGATAAGCACGTGAAAGAAAACTAAAGCAAAGCCTCAGTTTGTCAGGCACACCTGTGTTAGCTCCACACCATGATGTGAAGGGCAGCACAACAGACAGCTTTCTTCCTTGAAGAGGGACTATCTGTGTAATGACAGGACACTGACGTTTGACCCAGTGATACATGGGAATGAGACATAGCAGCCATTTGGGATGCAGATAATAGGCTTTGCTATAAAAAAATATCCTGTTATTTTAAATGTCTCTTGTATGAAAGGCTTGAGAGATAGTTTATCCTGTAATTGACTGATAAGGTAATTAGATATTTAAAGCTATTGTCTATAATTTGGAGCCTGTTTTCTCTCGAACATGCACTTTTCCAAACATATATATGTGAAAACAAATTGTAAATTGTATCTTAGAATTTGTAAGAAGCAGGACTGTTGCACATCCAACATCTACATGAATAAGTTTTGCACATTTTTGTATCAAGCTCAGCTTGATTTATGAAAATGAGTGCTGTATGAATAGCTAGGGCCAGTTATAAAATGTAGGTCATGACAAATTACATGCAGCAGTGCTGATAAGGCATCCTAGCAGTATACTGGGCTGCACTTAACAGCTGAGCTTCTCTTAAGAAGATGTCATATAAGCCTTACTGCTATTGATATAGTCCATCATCTGTTTTCCTTAGATGTTTTCACTTACCTATTATTTCGTTGAGGGACCTTTCTAAAAGAGGTGGCCTGCACTTGTTTGTCTTTTCAGCTTTTCCCAGTTAGGGGTCACCACAGCAGAACTCTGATCCACTAATGATTGGCAGTTGATTTTATTTTTATGGTGCCAAGTTGCCAGCCCGACACCCAACCTTCAGCGAAGGGACGCCCATTCATGAGTGCTTTTCTGAGGCCACTCAACTGCAAGGAGAACATGCAGACTGTACACAGAAGGCACTCCAGCTGAGAATCGAACAGGAGAACCTCTTGCTGTGAGGTAACAATGCTACCGCTGTACCACCGCAGATATGAACTAATAGTTATATTTCATGATAATTACTACTATTTTCTACATATTTCCTCTGCTAAGCATGACAGCAATGGTTTAAAGTAGAGTGCAAAGAAACATGCAAGCAGGATCATGCTGTAATGTTAATATGTACTCCCTACTGCTAAGCATGTGACCAAGCATTATGTGGAATGTAAAGAAATTTGTGAGCAAGATTATGCTCTGATGTTAATTGGTGTTTTTAATGTCTTTATTTAATTTATATTTACTTGGCTTAAGTTAATTAAACTCTAGTTGTAGAAGAAAAAACTGCAATGCTTCTTTAAACAATGTTGTATAAAGCATTAAGCTAAGGTGCATTTTACATATTTCTCAGCTCTATACTTACCGTGGTGTCATACACTGTAATAATTTTTGCTTCTTTTAGATTCTTCTTCTTGCATGATAGTGCATCTGTCTGTATTGCTTCCCATGACCACTTGCGTAAGAGTGCTGCACTGACCTAATTTGTGCTCCTTCATCTTCCCGGGAATCTTTCACAGCTGACCTCTCAGAAGGTACACCCTTCCCATCCCATTAGAAGCACTGGTTGATAGCCAGTGTAATGGCTGTGCAGCAGGAAATGCGGCAGTCATTCCCACATATTTCTGTCATCAGGATGTCCCATGATCAGATGGGTAGTAAACAGTATATACAGTATCAGTAACTAGCTGTGGACAAAGGGCTCAGGTAGTCTGATAGCTTGAGTAGGCAGCATTGTAAAACCTGTTTTGTTCAAGTAAAAGTCATCCTGGACTGAAATTTTATGGATCAGTGTTCCACTCAAGCAAACAAATTATAAGTGAATGAATGCATAAATAAAAATCACATAATATTTGTGTTTGACTGTTCTATCATCCCAGTTATTCATCCACATACACCATATCATAACTTGGAGCATAAAGTAAATAGTAAGCAATTGAACAGTTTTAAGGTGTATTCAGTTCCATATCAAACTATATTTGCTATTCACCATTCTGGGGTTGTTATTAATTTTCTTCTTTATAAAATGCATCTTCTCTCTAAGTAATATTTTTATTTAGTTACTAGAATCTTGCCATGTTTGTATACTTCTGTAACTGTGTGCATATGAACTGCTACTGATAATGGAATAACATTAATTTACCAACCATTCTTTTTTTCTGAAAAAGTGGTTGGAAGGTTGGCTGATAAGCAGATAAATGAATTCATTTAACACTGCCAGTGACACTTACAGTATGTGAGCCCTTTTCCATAGCAAGAACTCTGTCTTATCAAGCTGTCACAGTTAGCAGAGCAGTTTCATTAAACCTGGTAAGATTTTTCACAGCTGCATAACCACATTTGTTCATCTAGCTCGTTTGAAGGCCAGGAGCTCTTTATGTCTTTTGCCAAGCATGACAACAAGAAATATCTTGAATTGTAGTACTACTGTGATCTGCTTTTTATTTCCAATTAAATAGACTTGTGACATTTCTATGCCTATAATGCCCACACAAAAGTGACCCCATCAAGTGAAAGAACATGCAAACTTCATTTTCTAAGAAATTTTAAGTATGAATGGCTTTCTGATGGTGTTAAGTCCCTTAAGAGAGCTAGTTATCTTTATTAAACTTGCATGAGGAGAAATGGTATAGGAATACTTTCCAAAAGAGGAAAGGTTATGACTTCTGTGTCATATTAAGTTTAATGTTCCAAGGGAAGATCTCTAATTATTTAAGATGCTTCATCTTAAGATATAAAATTGCTTGCAGAGCAGCAAGTCCAGCAGAATACAATAGTGTGAGTCGACTTTGTGGCCTTGTTACCATTCTCTGCTATAGTCCTATTCAGACAAGGGTTGCACGCCAGCATATTTACTGGTCCCTGGGTAGGCACAAGTTTTACAGAATTATCATAATAATAAGATTTTTTGAATTCTAAGTATTCTGATTTTAAGAACTCAAAGCTACCTGTCAGTTAAATAAGTACAAAAAAATAGCAAAAGGTTTTATGGTGTTCACTGTAAAATAAAAAAAAAAAAATGATTCTGTGAAAGAATGCTAGTGCTTTGAATTTAGTGTGCCTGGAAATCCCTCTCTTATACCTAACTTGATTTGTTTCTGATTTTATCAGCTCAAAAACTATTTCTTGACTAAAGAGGTAGAAACAGTAGCATAAAGGGGTTTAAGTGACTCAATAGAAGTTATTATGTACATGACTTTCATGGTAAAATTTAAATGAAGAACTTTCCCAACGATGTATTATATGATGTCAAACTAATTTTTAAGTAACATCTAAAAGATAAACTGATTTTAAAAGCATTGATTTTATATATACGATCATTTTTAAATTCCATTCAGGAATAAATATTAATGAGATGAGAAATCCATTGGTCTATTTAAAATAATGAAATGGTGTCTTATTGGTTAATTGTTTTGTTAATAAAGTATAAAAGCAGAGTTTTTTTAAAGTAGTTTTATCTGATGAAGTCCTAAAAAAAAAAAAAAAGCATGTGGTGGTTTTGTTGTTGGTGTCACTTTTTTGGATTTGTTTGGATTACTTGACTCAATGTAATATTGAAAAGACCCTGTAAAACACAACCGATGATGTGATCCAAGTTGCCCCAGCAATCTCTCACACTATCTGTATCTGTATGTCTGTGTGTCTTCCTGTCTGTCTAAGATTTGTTTTTATTAAGTGAGCGAAAGAATGTATTGAGTTGTATCCATATTTGATATGCACACAAAACTAAAAACTGAAGTTGCTGTGCTGCCTCACTCACACATAGGGTTAGATTCCTGTCTGTGATCCTAGAATCCCAAATTTTTACCCAGTGGAAGGCCATGTAGTAGGAGAAGATTTAGAAATCTCCGTCTTTATGGGAACTGAGGCCTTAGGAATTCAGAAGTCATATAAGAACTACTAGCAGATATGGGGGGGCACTGTTTTGCAGAATGAAAGTAATGGATGAAGGGGTTTGAATGGCTAGTTTGATGACATCATATCACTGCTCTCTTTGTGAGAAACCATTTATCTGGCATATACAGGATAAGGAAAATATAAGGAAACACTCCTTGTTCAGCTCTGTCCCGAAAACATTACCCATTCAAACAATATACGCAATTCCCTTTCACATGTGTTAATATCTGTTTTAGGTACACCCTGTATTGAATAGACAGTGGTGATAAGTATGTGTTAAACTGGCTAGGATAACAGTGGAACGTGGCCATGCCTGAGATCAGGGTAGAATTCTTCTTGGACTGTGTGATACAGAAAGTCCCAGGTAAAATAGGCTGAAGTAGTGGCAGCTAAAGGAAACATCCTGCAATCATTCTCTTCCTTAGCATACACAGTTGCATTTGCAGCATATGTAGGGGTCCCAAACTGGAAAATGTTTTAAAACAAGACCTAAGTAATATCCAGTTTTCCAGAGTAATATTTTATCATATAATGTATTTACTGCTTTATTTCACAGAGCAGAATGTTCTCCTTAATGATAAAAGAAGCCTACCACTATTACAAACTTCTTATGGTATGTGATTCAGTTCTGAGCCTACATGTATCACATAGGGATCCTGCACTTCACAGCAGGATGATGCATTGCTCTGACCCGCAAGCTTTAGGCTTGGTGTGTCATACAAGACAGTGTGGTACACAGAGAGACATTCTCTCTATTCTGCTGTCTTCAGCTGGCTACATATCCTCTCTTGGTATAGTACAGCACTAGCACCGCCTAGCCTACTGCTATGAATAATTCTTAACCTTTCTGACTCAAACTGTTTTTCACGCCAGTTGCATCTCCGGGCATATCAGTCACTGAGATGAGCATAATCTTAAAGCATGGAGGCATGGATGAGTGACTTAACTAGACAAAACAATTGTCATGATGTGCACTCTGATTACCAAGTAATGAGGAACTGTAGTGTCATCAACATCAGGGTGCAGCAGTATTTTGACTAAAATGTATGTGTGTGTATGTGCACGTGTGTGTGCACTGGTGTGTATGTGCACGTGTGTGTGCACGTATGTGTGTGTGTGTATGTGCACGTGTGTGTGCACTGGTGTGTATGTGCACGTGTGTGTGTGTGTGTGTGTGTGTGTGTGTGTGTGTGTGTGTGTGTGTGTGTGTGTGTGTGTGTGTGTGTGTGTGTGTGTGTGTGTGTGGTGTGTGTGTGAAAAATTGCAATTCAGTAAGAATGATGTTATCCATTCACCTATCATGAATACACTAACAAGTATTATACTGAATGCATTTTGAGATACAGCCATTCTTAAAATGGTACTGCTATACATTTGTATTAAAGGGACAATTGCTGTAATACATATTTACAGTCAAACAGCCAAACTCAAGCAAGTCTGCATTACTCATCATCACACTTATGCTTAGTAAGTTTTACCTGGTTGTAAGTTTAGTGAAAAACTTACATAAAAAATCTTGTGAATGCTTTGAGCATATATGTCCAGGAAAAACAGGATCAGATTGTAACTTAGGCACAGTCTTGGTTTGAGGGGCCCAGATTCTGGAAAGCCTGATAAGAAGAAAAAGGCAAGTGTGGTTGACATACCTCTCACCCTCTTAGAGAAAGAAAACAGGACAAAGCTATAAATAATGGGGGGGGGCAAAGTCCCCCAAATAGGGACAATGTTTAACTATTTCTCTTACAAACTTAGAAAGTTCATAAAATAACATGTTTATCATTAGCATGAATTTTATAAAGGATATGAAGTCTAAAACTCAAATTTCTGCCATCATTTTCTGATTTAAGTCCTCAATGATTTGCCAGAAAAAAATAGAATTTATTTTGGAACAGATCAAAAATATGAGGCAAAAATTTTGACATTCTGTGAAAATCTGGAAGGTCAAGAGGTATGGTGATTGATGATCAGCTGTCCTTTTTTCAGGAGGAGGTTGTGGGACTTATAGCTTCAATTGCATCTCCTCATGAAGGCAAGGAAGGAGCTAGCTCTGATTCAGGAGCATCTTTGGCTGGATTTATGGAACATATGCTGCTAATGACTTTGGCACACACTATGTGTAGCATACACACAACACTACATACTTTACATGTTTCATACCTCACTACAGGGACAGAAAATGTTAAAGCACAATGTAAAAACTTGACCAGTCTTAGGATGAGATCACATTTTTTTTCTTCCTTCATTCAATAAGGTGACTCTCCACTTTTGAGACAGATTACTCTATGGTAATAATGGTTAGTGTAGGGGGTGATTACTTGGAGCAGTAAGAGAGGTAAGGGAAGTGGTTTTGGGGGAAGCAATTTTGGTAGGAGGCCAAAAATGGTGACAAATAATAATAATAATAGATGTAATAAAATTCTTCAGAGGTGCCCAGTCCTTTACTGCAGCCACCCCTTTCATCCATCCAGAAAGCTATTCCTCCAAACAAATATTTCTCTGCCTATACTAAAACTAGCTTCCTCTAACCTTTTAAAGGCAAACTAACTCATAACTTTGATGGCCACAGATAAAGAGGTCACAAAAGAGCTAGTAGTATTAAGGATGGTGTCCATCAGAATAGATTGCACATGTCAAAGAATAATAGAAGACATTCAAAGCTTCAAATAGTTTGAAAAATTATAAAGGATGGCTTGTAATATATAAGGGTATTATGTTGCCACAAATGCACACTGTCACCAACCTTTAGATTAGAACCACTGGAGCTAGTGACAGTGCAGGTAAAGTACTTGTATTCAAACCCTGACAGTCTGAGAAGCCCCACAAGAAGAATGAGGGCGGAGGTCCAAAGAACTATTAAATCGATTTGCTAGGGTGACTTAGCCTTTAACATTTGTTAATAAAGTATCAGATGCTTTACCCAGTCAAATACAATTTACAGCTATTTACAAAGATTTAGTAACTGCATATAACATAATAACATATGTGCTATGCCCAGTAAAAATTTAGTTTTAATTTTTGTCAAGAATCCCAGCAGCAGTGAACAGCAGTTTGGATTTGTTGCTGATATTTTGAGCTACCCTTCCATCTACCAGCAGGAAACCCAGTTCTTTGCAATTAACAAGGGGTCAGATGAAGAGAAAACAGGAATGTGTCCCTACTCTTATGTAACTAGATGCATATTTTGTTGAATGACATATTACTTTGGCTACTGAGAGTGTCATTTCTCAGTAAACCATTAACTAGGACTTACATTCACTGTCTGTCTTCCTTTAGGTGCCTGTCATTCAAGTGACGGGACTTTTACTGAAAACAAATGAAACAACTTTTTCTGACATTGCAGTTTTCTTTTTTCTCCATTGTTATGCATCCTCAGAGTAGGGATATTTAAGTTCAGGGGTGTGGGTGTCCCCCCCTCACATGGGGCTGCAGGATGGTTTGCCCCTGCAAAAAAAGGTACCTAAAAGGTTCAGCAAAAATTGTTTTGTTATTTTTCCTTCGATCTTTCAGTGCTTGATAAATGCCCTGTCAATTTATGGACACGTATTTGCTTCTTTTTATGATCTTCAGTTGAGCACATTCTATTTATTTATTTTATTTATTTGCATTTCTTTCTAGGACTGTATGACTGTTCCTTTATCCCCTTTTTCAGCAGAGTCACATGGAAAAAAGTGCCACAGTTAAGGAACTTATACAACATACATTTGTTGTACAGATCAGTAACATAGAAGGCAATAGGGTTATAAAAAGAGCATTCTTAAGCAAATCGACTGTGTAGAACACAGTGTAATGCAGCTACATAAACAGATGCTAGACATACATGGTAAGACACTACAGTACTAGAGTTAAGACAGCAAAAAACATTTGGAAGTAGATGACCTAATTTACCATAGCATTATCCAAGACAGTGAGGTAAGAGTACATTTTCTTTATTGAGGTGTTATTCCTAATTGCATGTCATGAAAAGAAATAAAATATTTCTAACAAAAACTTCAGAAATAATTTAAGGAGATAGTAATGAAACTTTACTATTGTTACATTTAAAAACGTAATTAGAACTTTTGGTGCTGACGAGATGCAGGGAGGGTGAAGGTATTACTGAAGAATGAAAGGGTTATGGTGAAGTTAGGTTAGAGGATTTGTGATTTAGTGAGCGAGTGAAGCAAAGGAAGATGAATGAATGGTCATGATGGAGATAAGAGATATTAGTAGAAACAAAGCACATAGTCTTGCAATAGGTTTTGGAAAAGACTGAAGCTATGTAGAAGAGGGACTGGATTTTGATTAGATGGAGATGAGTTTATATTTGGTGAACTGTTTAGGTGATTTTAGTATAGGTACATTTCCAGTTGTTGGATAGGTAAACGTTTAGGTGTTGTTGAAAGTATTTTAGATGTTAAGTGATTCTTAGTTTAAGCAAAATTGAGTGCCATAGTTTTGCAATAGAAAATAAGCAAAGAGTCTCTGTAGTGGTTATTTGATTTTGTCATTGGCAGTTAAATTTGTGATCTCAGTTGTCTATGTGGGTTGCATGACTGCTAACTGTAGAACTCTGGTTAATATATGCTGCTATGCACTGTTTTTACTTGTGACGTGTAGGGTTGTTGAAATTCAAGCCAATTTAGATGTTTTGGAGCAATGTAGTGATGAGTTTTATTAGGGGAGTTTTGCTGTGAATTTTATGATTTTGTTGTAGCTATGTTCCATCTTTTTTAGATGAGTTTTGTAGAAGTTAATAAGTATGGAGATGCATAGAGTAATCTTGGAAGTAAGACTGATTTTGCTGTTTATATTCAGGCTTGTTGCATTAGATACTACTTGGATTTGTACAACATGACAAATTTTTGGTTAGTTTTTGTTAGAATGTGGTTCATGTGGCAGATAAATTTAAGTATTCATCTGCGAGCACACCTAGTAGTTTCATTTAGTTTACTTGCTCGGTGGATATGCCGTCAGCTGAATTTGTGATGAAGTCACAATTACCTTTTTGGGTTGAATAGTTGGTGGCTAACATTAGTTTACTTTTCTTTGAATTAAATATTTTAGACCTGGTTAACTACTTGCCAAGATGAAGAAAGTTTTTTTTTAATTTTACTCTGGAGGTGGGTTTGAGTGTCAGCTGCACATACTAGGATTGAATCATCTGCATACCAAATGAGAATTTTATCATTAGGAACATAGGAAGTATACTAGGCAAGTGATCATAAGGATCAATACGTGACCACCATACATACCTTTAAAGGGACAAATGAAAATTTGCGCCTCCCTTTTCAAGTGCTTAATAGTGCTCACCTCTCAGACTGTACAGTGTACATAACAATCCTGGTGTGAATTTGTGTCTACCTATCCAGTCATCAAGACTAGGCTTAAAGGTAGTCAAAGTAGTATTTTGATTGTAGTGGCAAATTATTCCATAGGCTGGGAATGCATTTTGTTAGGAATCTGTCTCCATAGTACGTCTTGTTTATTTGATGCTATATATTTAGGGCATTAGTGCAGATGTATACAGAGCAATTGGTTTTAGAAAAAACAGAAGATTGTTTAGGGTTGGGTCATTCATAGATTTTTAATGTGAGAACATGTTGCCTTGCAGCAGCGGGAAGGCTACTGAGTATAAAAAAAGTCATTCTAAGGATTTATTGCCTTTAACTTTCTTGGTAAGGTATCTTTGTGGCCTTTCTAGTAGAACAATATGCTCCAGTTTATGCATACTAAGGGGAGAATTGTATTCGGTTATGGGTTTGATAAGGGAGGAGTATAGTCACAGGATGACTTCTTTGGGTCTTGAAGATACTCCCTTAGAAAATGGACCAGAAAGAAGAATTTCATGTGGAAATAATAATGATCAAATGAGATCACATACTGTAAGTAACCAGGTCTGTTATGAGCATGTCTGTCCGAAGAGGAGTACCATTTGTAATGCACGAGGTAGGAATTGCATCTTTGTCAAATGGTGCTACTCTATTTTTTTTTTTTTTTTTTTTTGCATTTAATATGAGACTGTTTTGGTGCATAAATTATGGACACATTGTTACCCTAGCCGGAGCTGATTTAATATTAATGGATGAGCAGGTGGCAGTGCCCAGCTTGCAGTCATCAGCAAACTTGTCAACCATACTTTAAGAATATTGGAATGGATGTCTGCAAAATAAATGGCAAACAGGAGGTGACTAGCCAATGATCCCTGTGTTACCCTACTATTTACAATTTTACATTTAGAGAGGTATTGTCAGATTTCACAATCTTGGATTTGTGGGATAGTCATTTTACAACCCTGTAAATAATGTATTGCTTGTCTACTTTTTTAACAGAACAACTATTGGGGGATAGTGTCAAAAGCCTTGCCAGATCAAGATAAACAGTGTGCACTGATTAACAACTATCAGCAGCCTCTGTAATCTTTTCAAAGAAGCTTACTAGGTTCAGGAGGCAGGACCTGCCCTTCCCAAAATCAAATAGCTTGTTTTCTAGATCAGTTATGTTGCCTGTTTCTGCATAAATGAGTTTTGCTATGACATGTTCCAGTGGCTTTGCATGGAAGACTGGTAGTCTGATGAGCCTAAAATTGCCTAGATCTGTAGAGGGGCCACTGTTGTGTAGAGGAGTGACAGTGCCTGTTCTCCAGGCATCGGACACAAACCATGTAGACAGGCTGAGGTTGAACAACTTCATTGTAGCCTTAATGAGTACATACTCAACACTGATAACTGTTGTATTTATGTCATTTATAAAACAACATTAAATATTTGGAGGACTTGGGTCTGACCATTGTGGTACCCCAACTGATATATTTTGAAAATATGGGTATATATCTTTCCACCTAACTGATTGAGATCTGTTACTGAGATAGCTGTGAAACAATTTTATTGTTGTTATGCTTATGTCTAGGTTAGTAACTCTGTAGTAGCAGGTCAAGTGAGAATACGTCAAAAGCTTTTGACAAGTTTACATCCGCGGTGGTGGTGCTGCGGTAGCGTTGTCGCCTCACAGTAAGACGCTGACCGGTTCGACTCTCAGCTAGAGCCTCTTCTGCATGGAGACATGCATGAATGGGCGTACCTTCGTTGAAGGTTGTGCGTTAGGGCTGGCAACTCAGCATGTAAAAATCAACTGCCAATCATTAGCGGACCGGAGTTTCGCTGTGGTGACCCCTAACTGGGAAAAGCCGAAAAACACAACAACATATAATGATGGCACTATTAGATTTTGTTTTCTCTGTTAATTTACTGTACTGAGAAAGGAAAGCAGGGCTGTGTTTGTGCTATATCCAGAGTGAGTGCTATGCTGGTTTGAAGGTAGGAGACTGTTTGTGGTTAAATGGCGTAGTATTTGCTTGTATATGCATTGTAACTATTCTGGAGAATGGAGCTAGTATGATTGTATATATGAATTTTGTAATATCATGCTGTAGGTCACCTTTGTGCATAAGGGCTATGTAGGATTATTTTCATGTTCTTGGGATTTATTACTGTTGTACTGATTTATTGATTGAAATGGAGAAAGGGTATGATAAGATGTCAGCAGCTAAGCAGAAATAATCTGATTGGAGGCTATTGGATGGTAATATTTAATTTCTTAAGTACTCTTTTGGTGATGTTTGTACATGATGGTGATACAGTTATAACTCTGGGTGCTAAAACATAAGGCAGGCAGGAGCGAGGTATTACAGCTACAAACATTCCTTTAGGCCCTGTTGGCAATAGCCCTCACAATCAAATTATCCCCAGAGAGGCTGATGTTGTATGAAACTGTTTATGCCCATGAGAGTACTTCTCAGGCCAGTATAGTGCAATATTAAGTGCTAATCAAAGCACATGAAAATGCACTGGAGAGGCCTGCCTGCTGAGAATTGTGCTAGCCAGGATGTAGTGTGTGTGTGTGTGTGTGTGTGTGTGTGTGTGTGTGTGTGTGTGTGTGTGTGTGTGTGTGTGTGCGTGTGTGCCTGTGTGTGTGTGTGTGTGTGTGTGTGTGTGTGTGTGTGTGTGTGTGTGTGTGTGTGTGTGTGTGTGTGTGTGTGTGTGTGTGTGTGTGTGTGTGTGTGTGTGTGTGTGTGTGAGACGAAATAAAAGGTATTATGGTGGTATGGCCAGCCTTTTAATGTATCATATAAAAATTGTATGAATTAAAGAGTGATCGAGTTAGACCGAACACCCCTCCCCAACACTTTGTGAATCTTTGCCGCACCCTAACAACTCTTCTGGTTTTCATAGCTGCATGCATTACAATCCTGTTCTATAGATTTTGTTCTTTTTAACATGGTATCTCTCAGTGAGGAAATCACAAATTCCATATCTTACCTCTGCTACTTATACTAGAGGTTACTGACATTCAAAATTCTGCTGAATTTCTATTTTTCTTCCATAAAAAAGTGATTTTATTTGGTTACACACAACATCTGCTATACAACTTAGTAGACAGCTTAAGTACTGATGCACAGTTATGGCCACGTGTATACCATGTTCTACATCAAGAAGCCAAACTTTTGTAAACACTGCCTGCTGAAAACTCCAAACAAGGAAGCATTGTCTGCTTAGCTCATGATTTAAAATAACTTTATGCCAACTTCTGAGCATGCATCTTCACTGACCACCTCTGAGGGCAGAGCCTGTGCCCCTGGAGTAATTGGCAACATGTACTCATGCATTCATATCCATAAAGGGAAAGGACTTGTAGCTATAGATGGCTACGTATATGTCTCACAGAGGCAAAGAAATGACAGAAGGCACTGGGTGTGTCAATGAATGATAAGAGTGATGGTAACTTGCGAAAAAAGAACAGTGTAGAAGCATGGCGTGGACGTGCACTGCCTCATGGACAGATGTGCAAGTACCTATATGCCGTTATGAACACCAATGTCAAAGAACAAGACAGAGTGGATCAACTCAACCAATGCATAGCTGCAGGGATGCAAACCACAATACTGAAAATAAGCATGTAGTAAGAGATGCATATACTTCTTGTGGCTGTATGCACTAATGTGTAAAACAGACTTAAATGTATGCCATTTTCAATATGTACTTTTTATTGTGTACAGTATTACATAAGGGATAAGCAATTGCATCACTGAGCTTAATCAAAAAGTGTGCAGTGACCACTCAGGAGCGGACACACAAAAGAAATGCATTGCCCTTTGTACATCACTGTCGGCTAAAAGGTAAACACATACATCTGCATGTTTGTAATGTACACTCAACTCTGAACATATCTGTGCTAATCATTCATGTCTCCTTCCTTGACATAACTTGCAACATGAAGTATGCAGTTGCACTTGAAAATTTCTCACAAGCTTTTTGACAGGAATAACTCCTTCCAAAATAATACTTTCCACTATTAATGACACACGAATCCATGGTAAGAATAAGTATTGCTAACTTACTGTTGATCTGAGCTTCGTAATTTACAGTGGAGCAATTGTACTATTACATTAGCTATATTGTGCATTTGCACACAGATTACTAGATATTACTCCAGTTGTACTCAATCTTCCTTTACTTAAGCCTACCTGTACTTTTGAGACACTCGAGATCATTATAACACTATAGTTACACAAGGCCGGATTCATAAAGATTACCATTAAGCTCACACTTTAATGTAACATTTCTGAGTGAATAGATAGCACAAGGATTGTGGTAGGGATGGTCCTGAATTCAGAAAGTGTATACAAAGTGCACATATAGTGTATACTTTGTGGTAGTCTGTGAATTCGGCCTATGTTCTATTTAAGCAATAACCCACGCCTGGGTGTGGGAAATGCCGGATTTACTCACAGTTGGTGTGGTTTGGTCACGAGGGCGAAGCCCGAGTGGCCAAACAAAGACGACCGTGGGTAAATCCAGCATTACCCACACCCAGAAGTGGGTTATTGCTATTATACAATGTCATTATTTAAGAAAAAAATACTTACTTTTCTTAAATAATGGCATTGTATGATCCCTCTGTGCTGCCCTTCCACAGCTGTCTGGTATTCTGCGGCAGTTCTGATGTACTGCGCATGGGTATACTTACGCAGTACATCAGAGCTATGGGTGGAAGCAACGGAGAAAGCAAGATCTCCATTGCTTTTTACAAAGTGTCTCGCTATGTTAAAGGAGTTTAACATAGTGAGTGAGACAGCTTTAAAAAAAGCAACGGAGAAAGGAAGATCTCCATTACTTTTTTAAAGCTGTCTCACTATGTTAAACTCCTTTAACATAGCGAGACAGTTTCTAAAAAGCAATGGAGATCTTGCGTTCTCCATTGCTGTAAAAAAAAAAAAAAAAGACTGTTATACTAATGAATAAAGTTCGGGTGACCAGAACTTTTTCCATTAGTATAAGTCTGATTTACAACGTGCACGCTGACCAATCAGCATGCATGTTATGGAATATTAATGGGAGGGTCGTAGTATAATGCACTATAAATTACTTGTATTGTACAATGTGTTAAAATATCACAAACAGTGCATATCTGAACTGTAAGAAGAAGTAAAAATTCACCATTACAACACAGTAGTCCCATTACAGCACATACAGCCATTACTACTTACAACTTATGTTTTAATCAGTTATGTTGTTTTTGATTAAAAGAGTTGGCGATTTCAAATAAACATGCCCATTTGTACAATATCAGTACTGCAATACTTCAAAAAACATACATACACAAATAGTGTGTGTGCGTATCTATACACACACATACATACATATATATATGTATATATATATATATATATATATATATATATATATATATATATATGTATATATATATATATATATATATATATATATATATATATATATGTGTGTGTGTGTCTCCTTCTGTTTGTCAAATACACAGTTCATAAGTATCATGTAGTGGTTTTAATGAAACAAATGAGTTCAACAGAAGTCGAACCCACTTAAGCGAAAGTGCACTACATCAGAAGTGCACTTTCACGAAAGATGATTCGCCGAAGCACATTTTTATTTTATTTATTTTTATTTATTTATTTAACATTTGTTGACCGGGAATGTCTGACTAGGTTCCACAGAGCCTGTTTTCAGCGGAGGCCCGGGGGGAAATGCTCCAGATGCATGTCTTTGGAATTACAAATATGTTTTTTATATATATATATATATATATATATATATATATATATATATATATATATATATATTTTATATATACATATATATATATATATATATATATATATATATATATATATATATATATATATATATATATATATAAATTGTGTGTGTGTGTGTGTGTGTGTGTGTGCGTGTACAGCGTGTTCCAGATTTTAGGGATAAAGTTAGAGAAGAGGGATTCACCAGCAGTATTATTGGCTTTAGTTATATCTAATAGTAATTTATTACTGGAGTGGCCACATATATTGTAATGACTGAGAATTGAAATATGGACCATATTTTATTTTATGTTATTTGTTTGCTTAGCTAACTAATGTAGTGGTTTTAATGAAATAAATGAGTTCTTGGTGGATTAGGATATATTTGGGGTAGAAATATCTTGTGTGTGTGTGTGTGTGTGTGTGTGTGTGTGTGTGTGTGTGTGTGTGTGTGTGTGTGTGTGTGTGTGTGTGAAAGAGAGAGAGAGAGAGACTGAAACTGTAGAAGGCAGGGACATGCCATGCTATAAAAATTAAAGTTTGGCATGTTATGTTGCAGTTAGTGTCCATTTAGCAGAAAAAAATAACGCTCAGACTGCTCTGACATTTAATTAGACAATACATTTCAAAACAAAAGATATGTAGGGAAATTAGTTAAATCCAGAGAAGGAAAACAATATGTTATATTTTGCAAGCTGCTAGTCTGAACAAACAAGCAATCTACATCAGATAGATGTTTTGGTTAGCAGAAAATAAGAATTAGCAACAATGTCCAGTTTATGATAATGAGAAAGGCTAGGACTGCCAAGACAATAAGATACTGGGTTAGAATATATGGATGTTGCATGCAGTTAATACACTACACAGGTTGTGGTTTAGATAACTGAAAGAAAGAGTGAAAGAAGGAGAGAGAGAGAGAGAGAGAGAGAGGGAAATGGTGGTGTTATGTCAGCCTAAGGTACTGAAGAACATCAGAACTGGACAAACTTTGTTACACCATTAAAACTATTTGAATATTAGGCCTTACCGGTTGCTAAGTTTATAGTTACTACTGTTCTGGAAAGAATGCTGCCTTTTGTGAAAGTAATTACTGTCTTGTCATGAGAAAAACACAGACCCCAGTAATCTTATCAGCTACTGTTAATGTCTTTGTGACAGATGTTGAATAATTTGTGACATTTGTTTGTAGTAAAAAGTAATGCTAGAGTGGAATGGTAGAGTGTTTCCACCCTTTTAAGGGAAATACCAGGGGAGAGTTGTGAGAGGCACTAGGTGAGAACCGGCACATATTTAAGGGGGGGGGGGGGGCTGAAAAGTCCTTGACAGCTGGAGTTGTAGAAAGTCCAGAGATTATATATGAAATGAAGAGTGTCCTGAGGCCAGAGTACCTGCACTGAGAAGGAGCTGTCCTGAGATGTGGATTATCAGTGGAAACCCTATTCATACATTTTTGAGATTTACCTGAAACAGAGACTGTGTGCTGTGATAAATGTAATCACAAGTGAGATACTTTATTTCTAGTAAACATTGTATATTGTCTGCAATATATATATATATATATATATATATATATATATATATATATATATATATATATATATGTATGTATGTATATGGTTCACCTTAATTTGGTCAACTGCTTTCCTGTCTCCCCAGGACGGTAAAGCTGTTGGCAGTGGTGCAAACTCACTGTAATACTGGGACTGGAGAATTTACCCTTAACCTGGTATTGTGCAATCAAAGAGTTGGTATATGTGGGGAGTGGAGTACAGGGGACTTGTTCCCTATATAAAACATTGTGTTCTATTTGTATGCTCCAAAATTATGTGTTCTATTTGTATGCTCCAAAATTATGTAACAGAGCCAGTGTTTTTTGGTCAATGTTTTTTTTCTTTTTTTTGGTTAGCCAATTTTCAGATTGACTTTTTGCATTCTCAATCTTTTTAGATAGATCTTACTGACAAAATGCCTGTGCTGTATAGGGAGGTGGGGATGACAGTTTATACACAAATGTTTGAGGGTTAGGGTTAGAGTAAGGACTAAGGAAGATGACAGAGTTAGTGTTGTGTGTGTTTGGCATTTTCTGTGTGATAGTGTGTGTACAAGTGTGAATTACGGATAGAGTAAGGGTTAGATAAGGTTGTGGGTTTAGTGTTGTGTGTGACTAGTGTTCTATGTTTCTGTGGCCTGAGTGTCTTGTACAGTGCACTGATAGAGGAAGAGATTTTCACAAGGTAATTAGTATGGTTAGGTAGGTGCAGGGAAGGGGGTTAGGGTTTGGTTTAGTACACACAAGTATAGTGAGACCCTCCTCTGCTCACCTTACTCATGAGTATTAATCCTAATCTTATATCTGCTCCTAATCTTAACCCTACACATTACCATATGAAACCCCTTGTCCCTAACACTACCAGCATTCAGTCAAATTTGGTTTGAAAGTTTATGTATGTTTTTTTTTTTTTTCTTAATTCGATTTGGAAAAGAAGACTGTTTGATCAGCTTTATGTCAATCTAGTGCATGTTCATATATATATATATATATATATATATATATATATATATATATATATGGATCTACCTTACTAGATCGACAAGTTAAAACAGCGAAAACGACTTCACCGATGCCAGAAGATCGAAAATGACTTCACCGACGCCAGAAGATCGACAGTGCACAAACACGACACCGCATACACCCGACACATCATACTGACAAACAAAACAAATCCCCATCCAAAACCCACACACACAACACAAGCACACCAAAATCCTTACAAACCAACACTAACCCATACATACACAACTGTCTACAACCCTAACCCAAACCCTTACCGTAAGGTCCGTCACTATCGCACACTCACCGAACCCGCGCCCTAACCCTAACTCACTTATCCCACCCCTACCCCTATAGACCACCAACATCACACACTTACCTTACTCGCACCCTTACCTAACCCGCACCCTAACCCTAACTCACTTATCCCACCCCTACCCCTACAGACCGCCAACATCACACACTTACCTTACTCGCACCCTTACCTAACCCGCGCCCTAACTCACTTATCCCACCCCTACCCCTACACACCGTCAAAATCGCACACTTACCTTACTCGCACCCTATCGTCCGTCACTACCGCATACTTACACATCCTTTCCCCATCGCAGTGTTCTCAGCGTCGGTGTCTTCCTCCGTCGGTCTTCTGCCTTGTTGATCTTCTGGCGTCGGTGAAGTCATTTTCGAACTTCTGGCGTCGGTGAAGTTGTTTTGGCTGTTTTAACTTGTCGATCTAGTAAGGTAGATCCATATATATATATATATATATATATATATATATATATATATATATATATATATATATATATATATATATATATATATATATATATATATATACATATATACACACACACACACACACACACACACACACACACACATATATATATATATATATATATATATATATATATATACATATACATATACACACACACACACACACACACACACATATATATATATATATATATACATACACACACACACACACACACACACACACACATATATATATATATATATATATATATATATATATATATATATATATATATATATATATATATATATATATATATGGGTTCCCTATGTTAGACCGACAGTACGGAAGATCGACACTCAAAACACCGACGCCAGAAGAATGATGAAGCAGATGACCAACAAGTCTTAATCCCGACAGCGAAAACACGGACAGGGGTAACTTGTGAGCATGACCCGGTAAGTGTGCAATAGTGAGGGACTTAGAGTTAGGGTGCGGGTAAAGTTAGTGTGCGATAGTGAGGGACTTAAGGTTAAGGTGCGGGTAAGGTTAGTGTGCGATAGTGAGGGACTTAGGGTTAGGGTGCAGGTAAAGTTAGTGTGCGATAGTTACGGACCTTAGGGTTAGGGAGCGGGTAAGGTGAGTGTGTGATAGTTACAGACCTTAGGGTTAGGGTTTGGGTTAAGGTTAGTGCATAGATAATTTTGAGTAAGGTGTAGTGTAGGTTTTTAGGTTGTTGGTGTGCTTGTGTTGTGTGTGTGTGTTGTGTGTAACAGTGAACTTTTTGTTTTGTTAAGTGTCAGGATTGTGGTGTGTCGGGCATGTGAACTTTCATGTTTTTGAGGTTTCGTTCTTCTGGCGTCGGTGTTTTGAGTGTCGATCTTCTGAGCTGTCGGTCTAATGTAGGGAACCCATATATATATATATATATATATATATATATATATATATATATATATATATATATATATATATATATTTAGTCATCTGTTTTCAGGATCTGACTTTAGAAGTATTTTTCAGCCGGTAATGGCTGGCAGTTCCACGCATCTCTATATATTAATAAAATTCTTTCCTATCTAAATAGAATAATCAATGACACAAGACAGGGTTGTCCTCTTTCACTATATTTATTTAGCCTATATATGACACCACTGTTTCATCTCATAACTCAGAAATCATACTACCATCTTGTACCAGTAATCTGCAATATTCTTATACCTTTGATAGTCGCTGATGATCTAAATCTTTATTTTTTCAAAATTTTCTAATTATAAGCCAAATTTATCTAAATCTTTTATTTTTCCTCTTAACACTAACTATAGATTCCCTAGACTTTTCCCTAAATCAGAAATTAAGATAAATAATTCTGTAAAATACCTAGGTATACCTAGGTATCACATTTCAACATAATTCTACCACTTTTTTTCAAAGATAACTTATCAAAAGTATGGGCTAATATTGAACCAAATGTTATTACATGGAATAAATAAAATGTTCCTTGCTCTCGAAAGTGTCTGTCATCAAAATGAATATATTACGTAGGTTATTATTCCAATTTAACTCATCTAATCTAATAGTACCTTTTTAATATTTTTTCAGAATATTATTACCAATTTATCCAACTTCTTATGGTCCCCGAAATCTGTCAGGATTGGATATAAAAAAATTAATTTGTCCCAAGGAGCTATGGTGGATTGAGCCTTCCAGATTTTAAATTATATTATAATTAATTTTAATAGATTAATTATAATATCAGAGTATAATCCTAAATCAAATTCATGGAGTTCCATATGTGGTTAAATGTGGTACAGCTATATATGCAAGTCCCAATATAATCCTAAAATGCTACACTTTATTAAAAAAGAAAATCTTAAAAATCAGAAAATGCATATATTTTATACTCACACAATAAGAATCTTCCAAAGCCTAGTTGAGTCAATCAACTTAAAAAATTAATTTATGTTATTGCAACCAGTTTGTTTAAACCCTAATGTAAAGATGAATAATCTAATGCTAAACATTTCTAATTACACTCTTCTCAAAGACAAATGCATTATGGACTTTTATACATATAGAAATCTCAATTAGTGACTTTGAAAAAGCCCTAAATTTTCCAAAAATTACACTGTCATATTATGACAAATAAGATAAATAATTTCAACACTTCTAAATGAATCTAATATCAATGATTATAACAAAACATTATGTAAACACTTACGGAAGGCCTTCACCTCGAAGAAGATGATGTCCAATCCATACAAATTAATTATAGGTTCACAGGTTCATAGGTTGGTACTAGGCTATAGTCCCTAGGACCTATGCAAGCCTAACCATAAAAATTCCCTGGCTATTTCTTCCCACAGTATTTACTTCCCTGGAACCCTGTCTAGCAGGGTGACTGACGTGATCCTCGGGGTGAATTTCCTATCTCGCATACAATCATCAAGGTTCCTTTTAAAGAGGCCTAAAGAGGTGCTCTGCTTGACATGTATGAGCAGTCTATTCCAGAGTCTGGGGAGTCTCTGGGTCAGGGACCTATCCCTCTAACATGTTTTGTTCATTGTGATGACAAGGTTTAGATCCCTGGAGTGTGCGTCTCTGAAGGATTGGGATTTCTTTAAGTGTAGCATGTCCAACAGCTCTGGGTTTGACATGGCCTTGTATGTTAAGCAGAGATCGCCTCTGAGTACACGATATGCGACAGAGTATAGGTGGAGTTTTTTTAGATGGTCAGCATAGAGAATCTGCTTTAGGCCTGTGATTTTTAGTGAGGTATTTCTGTGGCCTTTAAAGTTGTTGCAGATGCCTTGAGAGGTACATATCAAACAGGGCGTTGTATTCTATAATGGGTCTAATGAGGGATGATTACAGTGGGACAATGACCTCCTTTTTTCTGGATGAAAAGCATTTAGTGATGAGGTGTGCCACATAGAAGAATTTCCTGACTGTTGTGGTGATATGTTTATCAAAGGTGAGACCACTGTCCACCTGTGTCCCTAAGTTTCTTTTCACACTTTTGGTGTTTAGTTTACTGCCACCTATGTTGTAATTCACGGGTACATGTTTTTTCCAAAGGGGATAACTATACATTTCTTGGCATTGAGCTTGAGCCCATGGCTCTGGCACCAAGCATCTATTTCTGTAAGGCCATTTGTAGAATATCAACATCATTTGGGGACTCAGTAATGGTTCCCAGTTTGCAGTAATCTGCGAACTTTGTTAGCCAGAGTCCCTTAGTGTTGGCCTGTACTTCAGAGAAGTAGATGCCAAACAAGAGCAGTCCCAGGACTGAACCCTGAGGTACTCCACTTGTCACTTGTCTGGAGCTGGATTTGGAGTTATCTACTTTTAAAGTGTGGTTTCAGTAAGCCAGTTGGAAACCCATCACGTGACGCAGGGATTAATGCCCAGCTTAGTAAGTTTATCTATGACTCCAGAGTGGGGGATGGTGTCAAAGGCCTTGGTGAGGTCCAGATAGGCTGTGTGGACCACCTTACCCTTGTCCATGGCTCTGGAGACTGATTCAAAGAAGTCAGTCAGGTTCAGGAGATAAGATCAGCCCTTCACAAACCCAAACTTGGTGGGTTCCAGTGTTTGAAGGTTGCCAATGTCTTTGTTTATAAGTTCCATGACAATACGTTCCATGGCCTTGCAGATCAGGCTCGTCAGACTGATGGGGCGATAGTTCCCGGCATCCAAGGTGGATCCCCCCTTGTGGAGTGGGATAACTGTAGCTGTGCGCCACTCAGTGGGCATGAAGCCTGAGGTGAGGCTATGATTAAACATGACACTTATGTAAGGTGCCAGTTCATTTTGTAGTTCATGTAGTGCACAGCCTGGGATGTTGTCTGGTCTCATGGATGCTGTATTCTTAGCTTTGGAGAGTCCATTTTTTACCTGTGTGGCCATTATTACTGGAATTTGGCAATCTTTTAGTATTGAGATGGGCCCTTTAGGGGTTGAGAGGGGGTGAAGTTTGCACTTAATCGATCTGCCAGGATATTGGCAATATCCTTGGGATCAGTATATTTAATGCCATTCTGATGTAGCTCAGAGCAAATCTGTGCATTGCCATTTAAATTCTTGACATAGCTATAGAATGCTTTATGGTTGTCTTTGGAATCTTTGGCAATTTTGTTTTCGTAACTAGCTTTGGAGGATTTTATGAGGGATCTCAGCTTCTTACTGAGGCTGGTAAGGGAGTTTTTTGCATCCTGGAATTTTCCTCTTTTCTGCAACAGTTTCTTCCTTTTGTTGTAACGTTTGCTCATGGCAATGGACCACCAGATTGGCTTCCTTTTTTTGGTTCTATTGAGGATGGCATGATTCATGCACGAGTGGATGTGCTTGTACAGTGCCTTAGTGTAGGATTCGGCAGTTGAACTTTCAGTTCCTGTCTGCATGGGTGTCAGGAAGTTTGTCACTTCTGACTTGAGTAGCATGAAGGTGGCTTTGGAAAAGTTTTTTACGGAGGTTTCTTTACTGGGGGGTGGGGATGAGATGTTGATGCCAAGGGATTAGCTTATGGTCAGACCTGACCAACGAGGGGGTGACAATAGGTGTGGAGCATCAATTTCCTATGTTGAAATACCAATACTCGATTATTTTTTTCTAAATACTGAACCAGACTTAACACACCAACTACAAACCATCAGTAAATCTATTCTATTTATCTAACTTCAAAACTATTACTTATGAAAAATATACACAGCTTATGACGATCAATAACTCACATCTAACTCCACTCCTTCTTAGTAAATTCTATTCCTCAACATCACCAGATTGTTCTTTTAGTAACTTCCAAAATGCTGACTTACTACATATATTATGAAGCTGTAAATGTTCTTACAAACTATGGTGCTCACTGAAAGTCAAATTAGAAAAAAATGGGTTATGAGAAATCGACTCTCTCTTGGGAAATTGCATTATTAGATATTCCCCCTCCTAGCTTAACCCAACATGATATCTATATTTTAATTATGTTATTCTCACTGACTAAACTTTTCATTACACAAAACTGGCTTGATAGATTTAAAATTTTATGAGATTGATTTAGGTATATAACAACACATGCATTATTTTTAACCAATTACACTAGACTCTCCTATTACGATAAATTTTGGAAAACACTATTTGATTGTATCTTATAATAAAACTCTTAATTGTACAATTAATGTTTATCACACTTATCCATCGATTTTCCATTTTTTTATCAGGACATCTATTTAATGTTCTTTCTTATTTTATGTTTCCCTTATTGTCTTTCTGCTCAAACTTTTTTCCATATATGACCTTTTCTAGCATTTGGCATTTATTGTAGTATATATATATATATATATATATATATATATATATATATATATATATATATATATATATATATATATATATATATATATATATATATATATCTAATGTCCATGTTACTGTCTGTATATATTACAGTTGTGTTATTACTATTGTTATATAAAAGAAAAAAGTTTGAATGGCAAATAAAGATATTTAAAAAAAAAAAGAAAAAAATGTAAGAGCTAGAAACACAAAACTTAATGAGATAAATCATTTCAGTTAATTTTAGTTAGTTAGTCAAATAAACAAGGAAAATTATAGAATAAGTGGAAGGAATTAAAGTAATTGCATTGTTCTGTTTATAATAATAAAAAAATCAAATCATTTACAGTGGATATAGTTGTGAGTACTTCTTAAATCCTTTTATGCCTCTGTTTGCCTGAGTCGGAGTAAGAATAATAGCAGTACATCGAGCCAATAATAACAGTAAATGCCCTAATGCCCCTGCTGGTTAACTGGGTTTGGTTAAGGTGGTGTCACACCCAGTGGGAATGGTTCTAAACCAACTGTGAACCAGAGCCCTATTCATACTTTCTATGACTATCAGGACAGCCAGACTCCTTCCATGGCTCATGGGAATTCTAGTCTGCTGATGGAGGCATGAGTTCAAATGATCGGTGGGTTTGGCATAATGATTAAGATATTTGCCTCATAAACACAAGGTACAGGGTTTGATTCTGACTTCAGGTTATTGGCTAGGCTTAAATGGACCTTTAGGACAGTTAGCCTAGTTATTCCCTTTGAACCTATGAATGGCATTCTGTGCTATGGTTGAATTTATGTGCATGGTGTCTTCACTACTGTGTTTCATAAGAAGGAATTCTTATTAATGTCTAACCTGTTATTATGTAATAAGAGTATTTCACAATGGAGTATTGAAAAGTTAACCATTAATAGGTTGACAACCAGCAATAATTTACACCGTCATGTACGATGAGCAGATGGCTGATCCACATGGACTGTTTTCAAACCCAGCCAAGAGAGGAAGCAAAGCAAACAGAAATATAGGCTTAATACAGACAATTGCAAATGTGATGCTGATTAAATGATAAACACATTGAAGACAAGCATAAGGCTATAAATGCATGGAAAAACAAAAAGTACAAACAACTAGTTAACTCTGCAGAAGTATACATAAAAAAGAATCATGAAAGTAAGCTACATTGTGTTTTTTTAATGTGATGTCTTGGTAAAAAGAGACCAGAAAATAATTGGGTTTTCAAGAACAGACAAAAACAAGAGTTTTCTATCTTGGGAATAATATGTCCATCTTACATGATGGCATCGACCTACAAATGATAGCATAGACCTGCAGTTAAGATACTCCCATGGGGAAATAAAGAGAGAAAGTGCCAAGTATCTCTCATTTACAACCTGATTCCACTGTTTATTGCATGCTTTAAATTAGCAGTATAGAAACAGGGGGTATCTGCTCAGACTGGCAGAAATTCTCTAAAATCTATCCATTTTAGCTGATGGCTGCCTGTAAAACCACTTCTGGCCATCATCTAGGCCTGCTTGTATTTCTTCCCTCCTGTTTTTTTTTTCTGAATGATATATTATAGAACTAACAATTAGCATAATTTTGGTTTTGGAAAGAATTTCAATCCTTTTTACAAGAAGCTGATGAAATGCAAACACAAGGAGACAGTATTTGCATGCATGATGTTACAGAACACTTACCATGATTTCTATTACAAATAAATAGATACAGTATAATTTTGTTTAATTTGGGATTTTCTATGAGGGAAAAATATCCCTGGGTTACTTATGTTCTTTTCAGAATGTATTATTGAAATGTGCCAAGTTCTGCCATCACGAAATGAAAGTAATGAATGGAAACTGTAGCAGAAAAGATGCTGCGCTTCTATATGGTCAGTTCACAAAACAGAGAAATAATTTGCATTTGCTGTTAAAAACGCAACAGTGCATTTTCAGGTTGGTTAAAAACGAATCCTAAACTAACTGGCTCTGTGCTATAGTCATGAATTCTTTAATCAGTCCAGATTAACTGATTTTGATTAGTGGATCAGGAGCTGGGAGAATTGGGTGGGGGCTGGTATTGACCAGCTTGTGTCTGCTCACCTATTCTGGGGGTGTGGGTGATTACTGTGGAGTGCTTGCCCTGGCACTCCTCCTTGTCTGAACCACTGGTGGAAACCGGGGTCATGCAGGTGTGTTGTCTTCAAGGGGTGCAGGGCTTTGATTGAGTCACATTCAGAGGCTTGGATAATTACACTGCAAGTTCACTGGATGTCTCCCTTTTGGATGTTATGAGCAAGGAAGGGAGAGGGAAATTTGGAAACTGCATGACAAAAAAAAAGAGCCCTGATGGTTGCATTGGTGATGATGGCCTCCCAATTGTCTCTGTCCCCATGGGAGTAAATGGGCTGAAGACATACTTGCCCAAGGTGGAACAAATGTGCCATATAGACCATGAGGAGATAATATTTAGAAGACATTAGCGGCCATTGTTTATTTTCTACTAGTTTTCTAAGGGTAACCATCTCAAACAACCAAGTTGTAAGAGTCATAGTGATACACAGACCCTTTCAGCATGTTAATGTCATGATCAAAGGAGGGAATGTGGTTACATTTCAAAACTATTATGTATAATTAGTATTAAGATGGAATAGTAAGACTCACTTAGATTGGAAAAAGCATACCTCTAGCAGTAACTGTGTGGTAATGAAAGCTCTGATAAACATTAAGAAAACAGAATTCAAAACCGAGTGTGCCCTCATATCAAAATGGATGGAGTATGTTACACGTGATTCATTTATGTAGATGATATGGGCATTTTATTTCCATAATGTACGTGAGAGCTGCTTCTACTTCTGAAATCCAGATTTAGATTACAAAAGGCCTGTAGACATTCTATAGTGCTTTATTTATTTTTTATCTATCTATCTATCTATCTATCTATCTATCTATCTATCTATCTATCTATCTATCTATCTATCTATCTATCTATCTATCTATCTATCTATCTATCTATCTATCTATCTATCTATCTATCTATATTATTAGCTAGTTTTGTTAACCTGGCTGCCATTTTTATACACGCTATTTATTTGCACTGGGGCTACAGCAGTCTGCACTGACAAAAACTGTGGCTTCCTTATTCCTTAAAGTAAAGGGAAAGGTAGACAAGTATGTTGAAAACCTGCATTTCAGAACTGTTATAGTTTTTTTTTTTCTGTTCTACAGTCATCACTTGTATCATTTTAAAGGTGTTAGGTTTATAGGTTCTTAAGTGCTTACTAAGCTATTGATCTGTGAGGATCTTAAGAAGTCTAGCTTTACATTCCCATGGTAGGTTTTAAGCCCATATATTTCCATTTGTTATGCATCTAATGTTATCTTCTCAGAATGTGACCATATGAAATAAATAAAAAAAAAAAAAAAAAAAAAAACAATCTCTTGTTTCCCGCTTTTACTGAGCTAGAATAGTCCAGTATCAGAGCTTGCTGATCTCTGGGCTTTGTCTTGGTTCCTGTAACTGTTCCATATCCTTACTTGGGAAAGAGGAAGCTTCTTTGTTCACCAGTGGGAGTGGGGAGCACTGAGCAAGCCTATTTGCCCATTTTGGAGTGGTCCCAGCCAGTAACTAGTAGTCGATTGGCCATTTTGGGTCAATTCCTAACTTTTTTCAACCCCCTGCTATAAAGCACGCTTTGCGTGCTTTTAGAGCTTGTAATTAACTCAGCACAGCTCCTCATGGTGTCCTGCAGAGTGATTCAAGCAGCAGAGAGCGAAAGAGTGACTTTTTCTTGATATAAGTATATGTTTGTGGCTTTTCAAAGTGTTTACTGTTTAGCGACTGCATTTTCGCCTGTTTGCTACTAGTTTTACTGCCTTAAAACTGCTTTTTTGTATCTGAACTGTTATTTGCACTTTAAAGTTTCCATTTGTTGCAAATTGTACCTGTAGGCTACACACTCAAGTGCGCTAGCCGATTTAAAGCATTTATAAGCATTTATTGACTGTTTTTCTCTACTGTCTGTAAAAAAAGAAAAAAAAATCTCTTGTTTCCCGCTTTTACTGAGCTAGAATAGTCCAGTATCAGAGCTTGCTGATCTCTGGGCTTTGTCTTGGTTCCTGTAACTGTTCCATATCCTTACTTGGGAAAGAGGAAGCTTCTTTGTTCACCAGTGGGAGTGGGGAGCACTGAGCAAGCCTATTTGCCCATTTTGGAGTGGTCTCAGCCAGTAACTAGTAGTCGATTGGCCATTTTGGGTCAATTCCTAACTTTTTCAACCCCCTGCTATAAAGCACGCTTTGCGCGCTTTAGCGCAATTTAGCGCGGAGTTGCCACAGGAGCACACAAGAGCAGCGGTGGTTAATCAAGGTTAAACTATTCAGGCTACCTAAAGTCCACTCTTCATTTTTTCCCTTAGAACAGCTCTTCTTAAACTCTACTTGTAATCTAACCAGCCTATTCTCTATCTGAAAAGGTTAGCTCTACTTGATTCAAAGTAGTCTATTCTCTATCTGGAAAGCTTAGCACTTGCTCCTAAAGTACTTTTTACTCAGATATAGCACTTTTTTTATACATAGTACCCCACCAGCCTAAAACCCCTTTTTAGATCAACCACATCCCTCGAAGTCTTTTTCGAACCCAATTACACAAGAAAGTTTTGTTTTTTTCCTTCTAGCATGTCGAGGGGTCAGTTGCTAGCATCCTCTCCTGCTCAGCTGGTGAACCTGGGAATATTGAGGCAATGTTACAATTGCCTCATGTACACAGACAACCCTCTCCTTCTCCCACAAAACACAAATACATGCGAGAGATGCAACTATCTAATCAAACTGGAGGCTGAGCTCTCTCAACATAGGACTGGCAAGACCAGAAAGGAGGAGAAGGTAACCTCACACACCACAAACCCAGTCTCACATAGTACTATCAAAACTTCAAATCATACACATAAACACACAAAGACATACTCGGAGGCTCTGATCAAAAATCTACCAAAACAGCAGAGGCCACCAAAGCAGACACCCAAACAACTGCCACCTCAGGACACAACACATGCAACACATAGATCACAAAGTCAGTGTGCCAAACAGTCACAGCCCTTAAGGCCAAACACAATGCCAGACACACTCGTCATAGGTGACTCCATAGTCAGACACACTGACGCCCCACTCACCAGATTGAGTAAGGAGAAGGTCACAGTAAGCTGCCTGTCGGGCGCTAGAATCCGCCACATAACGCAAGCACTCAGGTCACTCAACAGCAAGTACAAGTATGACTCAGTCATTGCCCATGCTGGTGTGAATGACCTGAGACGTACCTCCCTGGACTACATGAAAAGAGACATAGAGGAGCTCTCTGATTATGTAACCCAGGCTGGTATGACCCTGGCCCTGAGCAGTATCCTACCTTCACCAAGAATGATGCCACAATACAGAGACAAGATGATCAGCTTTAATAATTGGCTTAATTTCTGGTGACATTTAAAAGGGATCCAATGTCTGTCTGCCTGGGATGACATGCTGGACAAGCCACGCTGCTTCGCAAGGGACGGCTTGCACCTGTCACCCCTAGGCTTCCGGATATTGGCAAAGGCTCTTGCCACCCCCATAGTGCCTTTTTTAGGCAAGGCTCAAATTCTAAACCTACCACCCTAGAACGCAAAAAAGAAAAAATACTAAGGGTAATGCTGCTCAATGCCAGAAGTCTCAACCTCAAGATGCACTCGAAGCCCTTCTCAGTATGGAGAACATCGATGTCTGTGCTGTGACTGAAACTTGGTTCAAGGCTCCTGAGAGCACCCCAGCACTATCAGGTTTTACCTCATATCATGCGTTCTGGCCCCAAAATCCAGACCACACCACAAAAGGAGGGGGGGTATCCATATTCATCAAGGATACCCACACCTCCAGGTTGGTGGCAACACACGAAGCATCGGAGACCATCCAGGTGCAATTAACCAAAGGCAAGACTGCTCTGCAATTTGTAGCTTGTTACAGGCCACCCTCTCAATCTCAGGAAACTCACACAGCCTTCCTGAAGACACTGGAGGGTATAAATGTATCTCCAAACCCCATCATATTAGGTGATTTCAACTACCCGAATATAGACTGGGATCATTACTCAAGCTCCAACACTCTAGCCCAAAGGTTCCTAGAGTTCATAAACTCTAATGCCATGGAACAACTAGTCACCATCCCCACAAGAGGAGAAAACATACTAGATCTCATCATCACAAACATGGGGACAAAATGTTCGACACCGGAAGTATATCCATCATTGGTGAGATCAGATCATAAACTAATCTCACTGGAAGTCCATATCCCGCCCCCACCCAAGATAAATAAGACCACAGTGAAGAACTTCTCAAAAGCCGACTTCACACTTCTTAAGACTGGTGTGGTATCCTTCAAAGCCCCCAAGCCAATGGAAACCCCTACCCAAGCCGCTGAATCACTTGCAAATGCCTTCTACCAGCACCTCCAGGACTGCATGGATCAGGCAATCCCAAATAAAACAAAGACCCTTACCACCAAAGGCAAGCGCCCAGTCTGGTGGACCCCAGCCATAAACAAGCTCTACAATAAAAGGAGAAAGCTACTACAAGATAGAGCAAAATCCTTAAAAGGGAAGACACCCTTGATCATTATAAGTAAAAAACTACGATCACTCATAAAATCATCCAAAGCAAATTTTGAGAGAAAAGTCGCCAAAGACACAAAAGACAATCATAAGGCCTTTTTTAGCTATGTTAGAAACCTGGGTGGAAACTCCCAGATATGCTCAGAATTAGTTCAAAATGATGCAAAAATCACTGAACCAACAGACATTGCCAACATACTGGCTGACAGGTTCAGTGCAAATTCCCCCCCCCCCCCCAAAAGGAGAGATATCTATCCCAGCGAAATGTAGCCTCCCAAACATCTCATATGTACAGGTGAAAACTGCTCTGTCCAAGGCGAAAAACACAGCATCTATGGGACCAAATGGTGTCCCAGGCTGTCTGCTCCACGAACTCAATGAGGAATTAAACCCGCATTTAAGGCAGCTGTTTAATCTTAGCCTCACCTCAGGATACGTACCCATGGAGTGGCGTACGGCAATTGTGGTCCCACTTCACAAAGGCGGTGCTTCCACGGACCCTGGAAGTTACCGCCCCATTAGCTTAACAAGCCTGGTCTGCAAAGCTATGGAGAGGATCATAATGGAACTCATAAATAAAGACATAGGGGACTTACAGACATTGGATCAAACCCAGTTTGGCTTTGTCAAAGGCAGATCATGCCTTTTAAACTTGGTTGACTTTTTCAAAACAGTCTCAAAGGCCATCGATGAGGGCAAGGCAGTCCACACAGCCTACCTGGACCTTGCAAAAGCTTTCGACACAATACCCCACTTGTGTATCATTGAAAAACTCACCAGCTTAAATGTAAACCCATACATCACAAGATGGGTTGCAAACTGGCTAAGTGACAGAACCCACAGGGTCAGAGTTGCTGGCACCATGTCAGACTCCAAGTCGGTCACAAGTGGTGTCCCACAGGGCTCAGTCCTGGGCCCCCTCTTGTTTGGCATCTACTTTTCAGAAGTACAGGCAAACACAGGAGGATTATGGCTGACAAAGTTTGCAGATGACTGCAAACTGGGTGCCATAGTTGAAAACACATCAGACACAGATATCCTTCAGAAGGGTCTCATAGAAATGGACAACTGGTGCCAGAGCCATGGCCTAAAGTTAAATGCCAAAAAATGCATAGTCATACCCTTCGGAAAAAACAAGGTTACCCCTAGCTACCATATAGGTGGCAATCCACTAAGCACAGAAGAGGTTATCAGGGATCTGGGGACCCAAGTTGACAGTAACCTCTCTTTTGACACTCACGTTGCCAAAGTAGTTAGGAAGACCGTCTACATTGCCCACCTGATCATGAAGGGATTCACATCCAGATCAAGGGAGGTCATTGTTCCCCTGTACTCATCACTCATCAGACCAATGATTGAGTACAATGCCCCATTCGGAATGTATCTTACCAGACACCTGCAGCAATTGGAAAGACCCCAAAAATTCCTCACCAAAAGGATAATGGGTCTCAAAAATATGTCTTATGCTGCCCGACTGAAGGAACTCCAGCTCTATTCAGTCGCATACCGTCTGCTCAGAGGTGACTTGTGCCTGACATACAAGGCCATGTCCAACCCGGAATTAATGGACATGCTTCACCTCAAAAAATCTAAATCCACCAGAACTACAAGATCAAGAGACCTAAACCTTAACACGGTTATAAATAGGACGTGCTGGAGGGACAGATTCATCACCCAGAGACTCCCTATGCTGTGGAACAAAATCCCGGTACATGTGAGGCAGAGCACCTCGCTGGCTTTGTTCAAGAGAAATCTTGACCAATGGATGGGAGATCGCAGGTTTACCCCAGGGATCACCTCTGTGTCACTGCTGGACGGAGGCACGGCAAAATAATGGGCATAGTATCCTTCAACTTAAGGGGTGGTGAAAGCCATAAAACTTTGGGCTAGGCTTATAAATGCCCTAGGGCAGATAGCCTAGTATAAACCTATGAACCTATGATCTGTAAGAAGAATAGTATATATTTGGCCCACCCATCACTGCAACTAGTCATTAAACAGGCATCTTCCTAAATTAAGCTCCCCCCTCCAGATACTTCAGTTTTTTCTAAAATTCAGCTGATTGAAGTAATACAATTGAAACTTACCCCAGCAAACCTGAGAAACAAGAGCTAAGCTGAGTTCTGCAGGGGGAGCACGTCTTTTACCATTATCTCCCATGTTTTCAAACCTTTAAAATGAGTGGGAGCAAATCCATTACCATTGTTTGATAGGTTTGATGTTGACTTTCAGATTTTTTTCAGCAAGTTGTTGCTTTGTTGAATTGCATCTTAACAAAACAAAGGACTCCGCCCCCTGGCCCCAAATACAATAGTAGCCAAAAAATAATACCACTTCAATTTTTTGACCAATATTGCCTATTTCTCACCTTTTTATATTACAGCAACAATGACTGTAGCTGCATTCAGCCTGACAACCAAATGTTTATTGAAAAACAGAGAAGAGCAAAATTCTACACATTTAACAGTCAGCATTTGGTATGATTTCCTTTATTCTTCAACACAGCCGTGATACAAGATGGCATGCTGTGAACCAGTGATTTGCAGTACTCTCGTGTTTGATGACATCTTTTAAATCCTTTTCTGAAGTGGGCCGATGCACTGCCACTTTCTTCTTCATGATGTTCCAGCAATTTTCTATGGCATTGAGATCTGGCAAATTTGATAGCCAGTTTGGAAGGAGCTGAATGTGCTTGTCGGCAAACCATGTCTTGACTGTCTTGGCAGTATGGCCTGGAGCTGAATCCTGCTGAAATATTGTTATTCCAGAAATGTTTGTATGGAGTTTTAGTTCTGAGTTCAGCACAGAAATATACTTCGCACCATTCACTTTTTCACCTTTGTCAAATATGTGAATTCCACAACACCCTTTTGCCAAGATGGCTCCCCGTGCCATAATGGATGGAGGATGTTTAACTGTATTAATTGTATACTTTGGATTCAGGGGTTTGCCAAAAGGATGTCTCATGTAATCGTAGCCTGACCCTCACACTTGCCGAAACACATTTTCATTAGTAAACAGTACTTGTTCCTATCACTCTGCAGACTTATCTTTGAAGGCATGACAAAACGTTATCCAATCTTGAAGCTGCTTCTTTGCCATCAGTGGTTTCTTAACCGGTTTTCTTGCCACCACAATAAAATGTTCTGCTAGATGTCGTCTAACTGTTCTGGAACTATTAATTCCCTGTTCTTTAGCCAGATGAGGTATTCAAACAGACAAAGTGTGAGGATTTCATGTAAAAATGATCTTTAGACATCTGTCATCTCTAAGTGATGTTTTGCAATTGTGATCACAGTTAGCACGACGTGTTGCACCACCCAAACAAATGGTATTTTGTACAACACATCACAAAATAGCCAAAAGTTAGCAATATCATATTGCGAGTAGCCTTCAGAATGCAGTGCTATAACTTATCCCTTTATAAATTCACTTAAATCATGCTTTCTACCCATTCTAACCAATAGAGATCATATACATAAATTTATCAATTCTAATACAATTTTCAGTAAAAATCACTGCAGACAAGCAAAACTGTATAAACAGGAAACAAAGACACTCTAAACATAATGTAAAATTAACATTTTATGAACATTATAACCCATTTTGTTGAAAAACAATTAGTGGCCTTATGTTTTTGGCCACTACTGTATATATTGATGGAAGCTAACTACTCTTTTCTTTTTAACACTTTGTAGACATCACCTCTCTGATACCTACCTTTACAATCCTTTTGTTTTGCATCATATTCTGCCATTTAACTGACTCTGGGTATGTATGAAAGTGAGTTTCATGCTTGAACCAATGTGCCCCGTCTGTCAGCTTAACTTAGAAGAGGCACATTTAAAAGGATCCAAAGAAGAACTGAAAAGAAAGTTGATTTAATTACTCTTTTGTAACATCTGATTGAAATTATGATATTAAGTGCATCAGTTCTGTCTTCCATGCAAATCTGCTGTTTGTCTTTTACATTTCTATATGTTTTAATATCCCAGCTTATGTAGTACTTCTGTTTTGGAAAACCAAATTAATAAAACCAATAACAGTGAGCACAACATTCAAAAAATAAAACTAGGTAAGTTTTGATTTCATGTTCCATTAAGGTATGAATATGTTGGTCCTGTCCATTCAGTGTAATATCATCCCATTTATTTATATATTTTGCATTTCAAAGTATCTGTCCAGGAGTATCGTTCAGATCCTTCTGGCACTTTGGTCATCTCTGAGAGACTACCTCAAGTGAATTTGACTGATATGATATATGCACACCCAGACATAAATGAAAACACAGTGCAATGCAAAAACACTTTTTTCTGGGAGAAGTTGTAAAACCTTCTCTGTAAACTTGATGGATGATATTCATTTGTGATGGTTTGATGAAGCTGAAACTGTTTGGCCCTAGTGAAATATGTAAGATGTAATGAAGGATTTTAACATAGATTTGCTGTTGCATATGAACTATGTTCCATGAGAGTACATTACAACTATCATGTGTCTTTTGAGTACAGCACAGTATTGTAGCAGTTGGCATTGCTGCCTCACAGTGCTTGTTATCCAGTATCATATCATACATGCATATCCTACACCAGGTTTCCACCCTGTTTTGAATGAGTTGCTATGCCTTGGATCCATTAACAGGATAGGCACCATCTCCCTTATGACGTTTTATTGAATTAAGTGGGTAACTGGTAAAAGAGTCAATAAATATTCCTTCTATTCAATCTGAAAAAAACATTGTAGGAGGAGTGTCACATTTGCTACTATGTTTCAAGTCCTTCAAATAAAATCATCAACATAGAGACAAGGAGCCCACTCACCTTGCCATCTGTACTGTGCTGGTAAAATCCACCTGTGATACCTCTCCAGTAGTGCTATAGCACACTCTTCCTTACTCTTACCAATTCACATATTCCCTTATGTATTTCCTGTTCTGTGCCATCATTTTTGGATTCCTCTTTTGTGACCTTGTCCTATCTGCAGTCACTGCATTCATTGCAAATACGTACATGATTGCACAGCATCCTGTTTAATTCGTAGGTTCATAGATAATTACAAGGCATGCAGTTCATGGGGAAACATTAAGAATTATAGCCCTAATTCCCAGTTGCCCACAGGCACTGTCTGTTAGGTGATTTGTTCTAGGTCACTATGTAGACAAGTAAGGGCTGAGGGACTCAAACCCTATAATGGGGAAACTACAGGCCACAGCATTTACCCTCTACACCAACTGCCAGATAATGCTACCATAACTTAACTTCCCTTATCATCTGGTGTTTTATCCTTGGGGTGGGGTTTGTATTTATCAAATATAATAAGTCCTTCTGTTACGATTTTGGCTCAGTGTCTTTACTACCTTGTCTCGGAAAATCCCTTACTTCCCTTGGCACCCCCCCTGCCCCACACACAGAGATCATATGCCATAAAAGAGTCAAAGATCATCCTAGCTGAAGCAACACTCATTTACCTGGCAGTTAGCACAAAGAATTAAGGCTATGATTAATTAACAAACTGCTTCCTGTAATCCAGAGCATGATTCCCTCAGTTCCAAAGCTGGATCATGGTCACTTAGGCAGGGTAATGGACTGGGCCCCCTCCAGCGTATTCATACCCATATCCCAGGCCATCTGTCATCGATTACCATAAAATGCTGCTCAGCATGCCTGATATTTCTTTTTTTTCTTTTATGATGGTCACAGAGATTGGATTTAATTTAAAACTGTTATTTTAAATTTTACAGCAAAAACACTGACAGCCATTAGCTAAAGTAAATAAAACAAACAGTCTCTCATTGCTAATAAAACAAACAGCCTCTCATTGCTAATAGACTTATTTTAAGCAACACTAAACTTTCCTCCCTTTAAACTTAAATTATTTTTAAAAATGTATCTTGGCAATCCATTAAAGAACAAGACGTGTTGGGACTCAAATTCAAACAGCATAAAATAAAGCACTAATTAGCTTTTATGTGAAGTGTGCAGGAATTCAAAAGACAAATGTGCAACCCATTGCATGGGGCAGCCCACTGGATGCAAGTGTCCCTTTCCAGGGAAATCCTAAGAAACTGTCTGGTGAAGTGACTTAGTCAAATTCACACAGTAGACAAATACAGGCTAAGGGAATCAAACCCAGCAGTACAGAAGCAGTTCATAATCTCACTAATCTGCACTAAGTACCAGACAGACTGTTGTAATCCAACACAGTGCATTTCACACCTGTGTGTCTGCAAAAAAAAAAAAAAAACAAAGTTAATTGAAAACATATTCACAGTTGAAATATTAACATCAAACTTGTAGACTTTATGTTGTTCATTTTATTCACAGTTAAATAGTAAGCACACTGTCAACAGACAAAACAAGGATACCAAGGATTGCGAATTTATACCCAGAAATTATGGTTCATATAATGATGTCTCTGTCTACTACTATCAATTCCTTCCTTTATACCATAACTACCGTGGATTGCAGGAACCAAGTATTTATACACACAACCATCAATTACAGCCATTTGCATGACTGTGCCCCTCAGACATCCTCTTGAGAATAGTTGAATGAATATATTCCTTCATAAAGGGACAGAAATGTATGCCAGCTTATTGCTGTTAAAACCATAAAGGGAACCCAGTGCAACCGCCCACCCTTTCCCTCTCAATGTCTTACTTCAAATCAGAGACAAAGGCCCAAAAGTTGGGAACAGGTTTTAAATGTTTTTCTAATGAACAGTTTAAATGTTTTCTTATATAATTAGAAAATCTCTAGAATACAAATGCTTTCTATTAGCAAGCATTTTTGGAAGGATACAAAGTCTGAAACAAATGTCTGCCATTATTTAATAACTTCAGTCCACAACAATTTATTATAAAACCACAAATTTTGTAAGGAATGGACACAATACCTCTCAGCTTCTTTGCTTAAGAATTTGCGACAAACTTAAAAATAATGAGGAGACATCATCACAAATTTTAAATATTTTCTTTTATCAATCTGTGAACCAATGTAACTCACTGTATAAACTGTATCTTTTCAGGTTGACCAAAGAACACTGCCTGAGTGGCTTGCTAAAAGACACACAGTAGGCAAATGGAGGTGGAAGGATTCAAACCCTGTAATTTTGACTTTATGAAATAGTTCATTAATATCGCAGTGCCTAAAGTGACAAACAGCTCTAATTAACTTGAAATAAATTTTCTGAACAACAGGTATGAAATTCTAATAGTAACATTATTGACTGACTGTTGACTGTTATCCTGAATGATTTATCAGAAAAAGAAGTTAATGAATGGCTGGCAAGCAGTGCAGCGGATTAAGGCTCTAAGCTCTTAACTGTAGTCAAGGAGTTTGGGGGGGGGTTGAATCTTTCTAGCTCTGTTTGCCTAAAGTGTGTCTTTGAGCAAGTCACTTAATCAGAGAGTGCACTGGGACTTTGTTACAAAAAAAAATAAATAAATAAAAAAATAGAGCATATATTTTTTTTCTAAGCAAGAATGAGCATGACACTCTAATGAATAGCATTACCTACTAATTGTAATCCTTGGTGATTTGCCTACAATTTTATTTTCTTTCATCATCCTAGAGGGAGATCTATACTTATTTCTGCAGGCAGAACTCTTGGAGGGGGACCTTGTTAGATGTATTGCAGATCCATACCATCCAGAGGACCATGTTAGATCTGTAGCAAATCCATACCATCCCTGAAATGACCCTGTAAACCGTACTGCTTGGACACAAGCGCGCGCACACACACACACACACACACACACACACACACACACACACACACACACACACACACACACACACACACACACACACACACACACACACACCTGCAATGATCCTGTAGTACATACTGCTTGCCACATTGCTTGGATACACACACTATACAATCTTCCCAGGCATAAATATTGATTCTTGTGGAATATAAATCTCCCTCAGAATGGGGACTGCAAAATGGAAACACATTTCTGGGCAGTCCTGCAGACAGAACAGCAGTATATCTGGTTGAAATAGGTGCTTCCAGGCTAACAGACTGAAATGTACAAGCAGCGGAGCAGGTAATTGGGCTTTTTTTTTTTTTTTTTTTTTAAGGCCAAGTTAGCCCCTCCAGTCAGTACCAGGTCCTAGGCAACTGCCTAGGGCTCAGCCTTGCTCAGCCCTTATTTGCCTAGTGTGACAGTGTACAAGTGAGTACACAGTTTTTTGATGCAATTAGGAAACTTGACAAGCCATCTTAGTGTTCTCCTGGCTTATTAACTGCTTATAATCCTTTCAGAATATGTATGCAAATCTGCATAGTTATTATATAATTCAGTTTCTAATGAAAATCTTAGTCTTTAATTGTTTTGTTAACCTTCCATTTGTTTTCTACTGCTACAGTAATTTATATATTTGC
The DNA here is from genome assembly GCF_019279795.1 of Protopterus annectens. Lineage (NCBI taxonomy): Eukaryota > Metazoa > Chordata > Ceratodontiformes > Protopteridae > Protopterus > Protopterus annectens. The sequence goes on along the minus strand of NC_056739.1, from coordinate 1,929,954,249 downwards.
TTTAAACTTTATAGTACTATAAATGCTGTTTTTGAAATTCTATCTTATTTTAAATAGTACTGCACCAGTGGCAATGAGAAACTGTACTTTTAAATATTACTGTGCCTTTGTCCTGAGTCGTGGCTGAAAAGATTTGTCAGTCCAGTCAACATGCCTTGTTAAGAAATAAAGGCCTATGCCAGTAGAAATAAAATGCTCCTGTATGTCATCTTCATCTTCATTTTTATCTTCTGAGTATATCAAGAATAACTCAGTCCATACACTTTTCCTGCTACACCTGCTAAAGTACCCCTGCTAATATTCTGCTTTACCTCATTTTGCCAGCTTATCCATTTACTAACTATCCACAAGTACTGTATCCGCCTGCTGATTTCATCATGAAGCCAGCTCAGACCTTTACAGAATAAATAGCTTCCCTTCCCCATAAGTCTGTGAGTCACACTACAGATCCATAACATGTATGTATGCCTGTCCCACATCTTCCATCTATATTCCTTCTTTCCTTCCTAAACTTTATTGATGTAGTAAAATTCTGCCTGGATTTCAGCTCAAAACTTTCTTGATCCAAAGGTGTTTTCATGTGTTAGTAATGGTTGCCTTTTACACTGAATTAGAGGCTAAGTTTTTTCTGACAGATGCAGAATTTACGCGAGTTTATAAAAAAACTGGTATAATGATAGGACGTGAAGAGAGAATACATTATAATGGAAGCAGAATCCTCAAGGGGTTGTGTTAAGGGCCTGATTGTAAAGTGCAGTAGACACAGTATTTGTTAATATTTATTTTTATGCTATTTATTTCACCAAGAAAAAAAGCTTAGGTTCTCAATGCTTATTCCCTTGTCCTTCAAACTACAGAAATCCAGATGAACTGCCTGATGAAATTCTTATTCCATGTACCTGACTTCCATTGCATGATAATCAAAAGTCATCAATGTAAATGATTTACATTAGTTAACCAAAGACTATAATCCCACCCTAAATCAAGTCTGAGGTCATGAAATTGAAAGTCAAAGGCAAACACGCACAGAGAAGATAAACATTCTTAAAGATTGTCTAAGTAAAATCCTTGAGGAGGTGAGTATGATGTGGAAAATTGACTTAAAATACAGTAGACAGACTTTCTTGGTAATGTTTTATACAGTTAGAATGTTGATATGTTTCTATATGATCAGAAGCTTCAACAAGAGAGAAGCTTATCTTCTCATTTGATTGTTTGCCTTCAAATTACTGAAATCCACACAACTGCCTTTGTGCGGAGCCTGCACCAAGCACCTGAATTCCTCTGCATGCTAATCTAATTTAGTGTTGCAAGTGAGGCAATTAGACAAGGAATTAAATCCAAATGAAACCAATGGACAAGCCAAAAAAATTCAAAGACAAAGGCAAAGTACCCTTAGAGCAAATAAACGTTCTAAATTAATGTCTTGCTATAGTCAACTTGTCAGTATACGTGTAAATAATTACAATTTTCAGCCACTGGTAAGCGTAGTTTTTCAGTACTGCTGTTTGCCTTCAAACTGAACATATTTAGATGTATTATTATACCGTGACTGTTGTAAGAACTAACCTTTTTTAGCTTCTTTGCTTTCTAAATAAAGTTCATTTTTAAATGGTGCTATTCACCTGACTAATTACAGACACTTTATTTTATCATGCGTATATAGTTAGGGAGTAAAAGTAAACTAGACAAAAATCACAAGGACATAAGTTAAATATGTAATCAAAAGCTTCATCAGGAAGGAAACTTAGTTGTTTTTTCAAGCACTGCTTCTGTTTGCCTTCAGGCCACAGAAATCCAGACTTGTATGTACAGGAGCAGGTCAAGGGCAGGTCTTGCCTTGTTATCCTGGTTAATGTCTTTGAAGCAATGGATGAGGGTGAAACAGTGCATACTGCATATCCGGACTTTGCAAAGGTATTCAGTACCAACCCACACTCAGGTGTCATAGATAAATTCTCCAAGGTAAATGTCAATCCTTATGTAACTCATGGGATAGCAAAATGACTCTCAAATAAAACCCAAGAAGTTATAGTGGGTGGCTGTACCTCCGTCAAAAGATGTTTGACATTTACATTTTGGAGGTTGAAGCTAATATAAAGGGTTTGTGGAGTTTGCAGATGAATGCAGAATGAAGACTTTGTGCCACCCTAAATTCCCAAAGGACACCAAGATCCATTATAAGGCAGAGGCCTGTCCTTAAGAAATAGCATACGTCAAAACCATGGACTAAAACAAAATGTCAAAAAGTGTATAATCATATCCTTCTGCAAGCATGACTCCCCTTGTCAGAGGCATAGCTAGCATTTCTGATGCCCAGGTAATATGCCCTAATTTAGTACCCATGCAAACTCTAAGCTGAGGAACAAAAATGCTTTTTAAACTGTAGTAAACTGCGTGCTACAAATGTACAAGCAGCTACTGCAGTTTATTCCACACGTGGAGTGCTAAAGCACTCGGTTCTAAAAAAAAAACAAAAACAAAAAAAGCTTTTCTTGCCTTTGAATCTGTAACAGACTGCTACAGTTTATGCCCCACAAGAAGCACTGTAAAGCCTCAGTTGCAAATAATGGCAGTGCATTGGACTGAAGACTGACTGGCATTTGCCAAGCTCACCCCCTAGCACTTTGTTCACTTTTTGCCCTGGACGGCTGTCTGTTTTGTCCCATCCTAGTGACATTAGAATGAAAGTCCCCTTGTAACTATCATAGTGACAGCTCACTACTGAAATTTAATCCCATAGTTGCGGATCTGGAAATCTGTGTTGACAATGAACTGTCATTTGATCACCAAGTATCAACTGTTGTAAGGAAGTCCTATTTTATTGCATAGCTTATATCTTAAGGTATTGCATCCAGTTTCAGAAATGTAAATTTCCACTATACTCAGCAATTGTTAGACCAATAATTGAGTACAATGACACTTTCTGTATGTACTTGTTCAAATTTCCCACTAAAATAAAGCAAGGGCCTAAATTGTATAAACTATGCAGACCATTTCAAAGCCTTCTCCTTTTTCTCAGTATTATATGGGCTACTGAGAAGTGAACTCTGCCTCATGTATAGATCTTCGTTAGACCTTATTCTGTCAAATCTATTACACATTCAAAAGTTCAGTAGTAGATTACGGTGGTTCAGACACATATGTAGAAAAGCAGAAGACCGTGTGAGAAAAGATCTCCGACAGTCAGGCGTGAGTATCAAAGGAATCAGGAGTGTGGCACTGAGTTGGTCACACCACTGTCTTGTACACTTTACTTTTCAGCTTCTTTGGCATTCTTCTGTCATATACTACACCTGAGACTCTATGACAGTTGGCTGTAACCCCTCTGACAGCTTTGACCTCTTCATTTAGACTTTTCTTCTACTCAACCATGCCTCCCAGATGCTTTCTGCACAGACATTTATTGCCTATTAGGAATAGTCCTCATGGTAGTAGGCAGCCCTGATGAGTTCCTCTTCTAATACTATTTTTTCTGTAAAATTGCCATTTCTGTATAGTTTCAGTTTTGGAGCTTTCACTCCCTTTAGCAAACTGCCTTCTCCAATGGCCTCTGTCAGACTTTATATCAAGAAATCCCAGAAGACATAGTCAGGGGCCTTCTGTGTGTTCATTGTTTTACCCTGGCCACTTTTCACGCTTATCTTACAAAATGTATGAGTATGCCAGAGGTCCATGAATTTTCTACGTTTAATAAAGTTTACTTGTTCCTCTTCTGTTAATCTCAGAACAACATTTTCAAATCTTGTTGTCAAAATACAAGAAAAGAGTTTGTATCGACATCATATAGAGAAATACAGTGTTAGTTTTTGACAGAAGTCTGTTTCCCTTTCTGTTTGTACAACACTGTTGCCTTGGCCTCTTCCATAGATTTGGTTGACATCCATTTTACTATGATATAATTTAAAAGAGCCACTATTGCACTACTCACCTGAAAATACACTATTTTATGAAAGTTAGCAGGGTATCCATTTGGTCCACTTGCTTTACCCCATTCATGTATCTAATAGCCTCAGTTGCCTCCACATTTCCTATTTGTAGATTTATTCTCTGCTGCTTCTCCTTATACAACATGTATCTTTTCCATTTATAGACAAATGCTACTTGCGTGCCTGTGCTTGTTTAATGCTATTTATCGTAACATCTAAGTTGTGCCCTTATTTCCTCGTTCATATGACTTTCCTCCTTCCATCTCCACTGAATTAATCCAAGATTTTGTTTTTCTGAACCTTGATCCTCCACATTGGTATCTTAATGTCTCTGATAGAAATGCTTCTTTATCCTGTTGCATGACTTTCTTTTCTGCCATCATTGCAACACCCCCGACTAATATTTGCCTCACACACACAAACATGAGACCTCCATCATGAGCCAGTATGTAATACTTCCTCGTTTCATGATCCCGTTGACATTTCTTCACAGTAATTCTTTCTTGCCCCTACTCTGTTATCCTCCTCACCTCACTGAGCCCTATGTCACTAACTTCTCCCCATTCTCAGACAGCTTATGTCTTTTAAAGGAGATCAGTCTTTGTCTGATCCATTTGTCTACTTCAGGACTGCTTCATTGTTCTTTGGAGTCACTAATATCAACATATCTACAATCATCTCTACAACCTTGCCTCCACATTTCAGGTATGCTAGTGTGTTTGCCCTGACTGTCCATCTACACTGATTGTTGTTCTTCATTTTCCAGCCTTCCAACCTTTTTATCCAGATGTACCATGCCTGGTCTCCTCCCTTTTACTTGCTCAGGCCCTGTACAAAACATTTTCATGGAAATTGCCACTTCCTCCAGCCATCAGTGATTTTTTTTCTGCTACCACATCTTCGTACATGTGTATTGCCTCACACCACATTTCCCTTCCAAATGACTGAGCATTGCGTGATATATTAAAAATATTGCTGCTCCTGCCTGTCTTAAGTGCCAGGCTGCTGTAAGCAAATCTTCTTAATTTCTGATAAATCTGCAGTGCAAAACCATTTACTATTTTAATTCTACAGCCAATCATCACAGTGATCTTCCTGAATGCTACAGTTTTCACAGGCCACTACTTCAGCCTATAACTAGGCCACTTTACAATTAAGTGTCTTGGTCTGTCGACATTCCTAGTAAATCTGCCGACACTGTGCGCTCTGTTTGTTTAACTAGTCAGGTCCCTCAGTTACTTGTCATACCCATTGCTCTACATTTTGTACATCTTTTACCACCCCAACACTTCCCTCAGACCAATGACTCTGAATTTTCTCTGTGTATTCTGCATTCTAACTTATGCCGTTTCTTTTAATCTCATTTTCCTATTTTACTATACTTTCCATGCTCCTATGCTATTAGCTGCTTGTTGCATACAGTCAAACATCTGCCAATGTTTTTTATAATTTTTCTAATTTTCCTTACCTCCATTTTTGTTAGGCATCTTCTTGACATGTTGCAAGAGCTTGTTGAACTAACTTTCTATTTTCAGCAAACTAAATCTTCCAGAAAATTTGCTTTGCTTTCTAAACCACTTAGTACAGAAATTCCTTTTTCTATGGGTTGAATTGACCTCCAAACTCCATGAAAAGTAAATTCTTAACATTCAGCAGGAAGGGGGCCAATGAGGTAGCCAGCCATCTTGTATGGTGGCTCACATGACCCCCTGGTTCAATATCATTAGATAGGTAACCATTTGAAATGTTGGAATCTGCTAGATGGAGTCCAGAAATGCAGAGACTGAATGGTCAAAAGAACGTTCTTAAATATACTAAGTCTGGGATGGCATTTCTGTGAATATTCCCTTTTCTCCAAGGTATGGCGATCTTGGAGTTGGTATATATTGGCTGAGGGGAGGCAGTTCATGGGGACTTGACACCCCCCCCCCGCAAAAAGTTTTGAGAAGAGCAATCTTCGAGATTCCCTCTTCTCCTGTGTTTTTTGGTCTTTTTTTTGACATACCAGCACTTGGCATTTCGAGTGCCAACATTTCTATAGGGAGCCGTTTAGATATGTATGTGTGTATCCTGCTATAATCATTTCTAAAATGTAAACTACATCCAGAAGAAACAATTCAAATAAGCCAGTGGCAAATTAATCGGTGCTATAAAATGTCTACTCATACAAAACGTTATTCCTATTTACTAAGCAAATTCTTATCATAAAAATTGAACATTTGCTACCCCATATTGCTCTGTTCTCATTCTATAGTATTCTTGCAAAAAAAAAAAAAACACTGATAAAAATATATAAATTCATTATGTTAGCAAAGAAATACACAGCATTCACTTCCAGACCAGATGGTGCCCTGTCACAGAGCAAGCTATACTTCTGTTTATACTGGCCCACACACCACCGCAAGGCAGTTTCTACTTGCCCCATGGCGAAATGTGACACAAAAATCTTATTATTATCCACTCTAAACTCAAAACACAAATGCGTTCGATAAGCTAAACTAAGTTTTATACTTAACACTATACAAAGATGCTTCTCTAACGTTCAAGTATTGTAGGATACCATTCATCCTTACATTACAAACTAACAACAAATCTCTTTCGAACCTTAATTGCAAGAACACTTAACAGATGTATTTGTTGCATTTACAGTCACTGATCACTGCATTTTTGAATTGCAATCTTCTCAATCATTGTTCAAGCTTTTATTATTTTGCACGGCAGTGCAGGCTCAAGCCATAGCGTTTACTGCCTTATTCTGTTTTACACGTAGTTACCAGTGCTTAAAAAGGTCTTGTAGTAATTCTTACTGCTGTTTAATTACGTTCTGCTTTCCTAAAACTCTCTGATTATTGTTCTGTTACAAGACATTCTAAATAATGCCAAGCATAGATCTGTTTTATTTCTGCATTTAGGTGTTTCAGTATTGTTCTTTTTTGAAGCTGCAATGTCTGTCCTGTCTCTCACAAATACACACACACACACACACACACTGCTCCCAAAGCAAAACAGTATTTAGAAATAAAAGAAAGTGTTTTTTTACTCACTGGATGTCCTAGGATGTCAGAATGTGTAGGTGTCCTAACACAGACACTTGGATGCATGTGTTGTCTTGATTTCGTTAAAAAATCTGACACCAGTGTACTAAATCAGATGTGCTGTGCAAGCTTTGCCATTAAGTTAGGTAGGTGCTTGAGTACCTCACAAAGGTGGATCAGTGAGTACAACGTGGAAAGAAAACAGAGTCATGCTGTACAGAGACACCTCGTTTAAAAAACATAAATGGAAAATAAAGTTCTTTCATACAATGGCATTTACTTTCAAAAGGAAAGAGTTGTTTTAAAGTAATGTCACAGTGTAATGGCATTAACAGCTGCAGATGGGCAACCCATGATTGCTTTCCTTGATCTTCAGATTTGTGATTAAACCATGCCACCTGTGGCAAATCATGCATTACTCACTCCTAAACATAAGTTACTGCTTAAGTATAATACAAAATGAAACTCGATGTGCTATTTCAAGAAAAATGTGCTATGAAAGAAATGGAAATGTTCACCTAATGGACATTAATTAAATGATAGCAGTGCTGATATAAAACTGAAGCTAAAATCATAACAGATTAAAGTAATATAATTACTTGGGAAGGTATGACATGATTTTTAACTTAAAAATTTAAATTATTTTTTTACACATTCATCCATTACAACAAAGCATAAGAAATTTGTGCAGATATGTTCCACATCACTCAAAACACAGTGTTACCCTCCGTCAGTGCTCAGCTTGAGTCTGTGGGTAGCCTAAATCCTTGGAAAAACATCTTAGCTCTGTTAGCCATTCACAAAGATCCAAGGCACAATTAAAAGCATTAATGGAATTTCTGTTTTTTTTAAATGCTTCCTCTTTATTTACCTTTCTTAATGCATATATGTGCATGAACATACACACATACACACACACACACACACACACACACACACACACACACACACACACACACACACACACACACACACACACTTGTATATGTGTGTCCTTTACATTGTTGAAGGCACATTTGATTGATTACAACACAGTTCTGTGTAATACAGAGACTACACTTCAGATCAAATAGAAATTTGTGAGATAGATTGAATGGTGACCTGATTGCAGATATTCTGAAGGCAGTAACATACAGTAGGATATGGTTATTTTAAGAAGTGGAAAGGGAGAGGAATAGGTGAAAAAAAGAGTTAGCTTTTAGATTCATGTGAACTGTGCAAGATTATATAACAAAGTAGATTGAGAATATAAAACAAAAAAGAACGAAGAGTCAAAACGCTGAGTAATCCACAAACTGGTAGGAAGGAGAACAAAAGAACCATTTATTCACAGACTATGCACTTTCACCCTGTGTCCATAGGGCATCGTCAGAGTGAATTAACACAAAAAATCATTAAGTTCTGTATTGAAGTTAAGAACATTGCAGGTTTAAGGTGACCACTAGAAATAATGTCTCGTTTATAATAACTCCCCCCCTTTTTTTGTAATGTCACATATGCAGGTTTAAAATACATGTATGTTTCTTTGGTACACTTCTGTTAGTCAAGTTTTTTAACTTAACTTATTTATTTATAGCTGGATTTGCGCATAGTTATGTATATTTATATTTATTTGTGCATGGTTACATATATTTTTATTTAGTCATCCAATCATTTAATACTATAGTACATTTATTAATGTGTTTGATTGTTTTTAACTATATTTCTTTAAGAATTAATTGGTACCGCGTTTTATAATTAGTAGTAGGCATGTTGTATTTTAGAGATGTGTAAATGTAGAATTTTTTTTGTGTTAATTCACAGTGCTTAGTCTATGAATAAATGGTTCTTTTGTTCTACTTCCTACCAGTTTGTAGATTACTCAGCGTTTTGACACTTCTTTCTTTTTTGTTTTATGTGTACATGCTCCTTTGAGCAAGTTTGCCTTATTATGGATTGAGAATATGCCTTTCCCTTGCTGCTGTTGTGTGATCTTAAGGTTTTGCATGTTTTTATTTGGAACTCCTATATTCTGCTGCAAGTGAGTCTGCTACAAGTGCTTGAGTCTCAAACACTTGAAAACCACTGTCTTGAAGCCAGGGAGTCTTGTAGTTTGCATAGCCTGCCGTTTATGCTCAGACTCAAATATGATTTTGGGTGAGAAACTGCTGCACCGACTTGAACACATTATTTGACTTCAAACGAGGTAAGTACAGCAGCTCTGGGGTGGGAGAAAAAGGGGGATTTTATGGTTAAGTAGGGGAAGGGAATTTTAGGGTTGGGGAGCAAGAAGGGAGTTTTAGGGTTAGGGAGTGGGAACAGAGTTTTAAGTTTTAGGGAGTGAGAAGGGAATTTTAACATTAGGTGGAGATAAGGGATTTTAGGTTTAGAGAGGAGAGTTTTAGGGTAAGGAAACAAGGACATTGGTTGGGAACTGGGTGGGAGTTTTACAGTTAGTGTTAGGGATCTGACAGAACTATACAGCTTTATAGGGTTGGGTGTTGGGAGGGGCTATGTAGGCATTGGAAACTGAGCTAGTAGGGGTATGAGCATTTGCTTTATCGAGCAAGTGGCACTGAACAAGTGCATTGAGAGCTGCTATGTGTGTGTGTCTCTCTCTCTCTCTCTCTCTCTCTCTATATATATATATATATATATATATATATATAGATTCACTTTATAATCTTTAAATACTGAAATATCGAATTTCAGTATCTTGAGACTATAAAGCTGAAAACTCACAAACACAAAAACCATAACCGCGAAATTCAAAACCATGGATGTCAGCAAAACACTACACGACACATACAAACACAAATACACCTACCTCCTGACACTAGAACAAAGCAAAACAACACGCATGAACACAACAAAACAAATACACACACCTATCCATCCTATGTGGAAGGCTGCACCCCGCACACCCCTGCTACATATATATACTAACTCCCAGGTTGCACTAAACACTGAAAGACAGAAAACCCACCACCACACATTCTACACCCCATTGCACAAACACACATGACATACATACAAACACCACCACTCTCAACACTGACACACTCACACTCTTACTTACCTACCCTAACCCACACCTAAAACTCCCCAACACACTCACAAACACACAAACCCTCCCCAAAACCCTAAAAAAATAACACTTACCTAATGCGCCATCAGTACCACGGGTACGACATTTCCAGGTTTGATATTCTGCAGTTTCGTGCAACTGTAGATTCCATAATTTGGTCTTGAGATACTGAAATTCGACATTTCACTATTTTTGAGATTCCAAAGTGAACCCATATATTATTTTTATATATATATATATATATATATATATATATATACTTTATAATCTTGAAATACTGAAATATAAATTTCAGTATCTTGAGACTATAAAGCTGAAAACTCACAAACACAAAACCATAACGAAATTCAAAACCATGGATGTCCAAAACACTAAACACATACAAACACAAATAACCTACCTCCTGACACTAGAACAAAGCAAAACAACATACATGAACACAACAAAACAAATACACACACCTATCCATCCTATGTGGAAGGCTGCACCCACACACCTGCTACATATATATACTAACTCCCAGGTTGCACTAAACACTGAAAGACAGAAAACCCACCACCACATTCTAACCCCATTGCACAAACACACTATGACATACCTAACTCACTTAACACCACCACTGGCTCCCTAACCCTAACTCACTCACACTCTTATCGCTTACCTACCCTAACCCACCCTAAAACTCCCCAACACACTCACAAACACACTTACCCTCCCCAAAACCCTAAAAATACTCACACAGCCTTTCCTAATGTCGGCATCCTACGGCGGTGTTGTCATCCGTCGTTTGGTCTTCTGCATTGTCGATGTTCTGCCACTGTAGATTCGGTCTTCATAATTTGGTCTTCTGGAGATACTGAAATTCGACATTTCACTATTCTGCGATTCCAGTCAAGTAGAACCATATATATATATATATATATATATATATATATATATATATATATATATATATATATATATATACACACACACACATATATATATATCTGTGTGTGTGTGTGTGTGTGTGTGTGTGTGTGCGCGAGTGCTTCAGTTTTACTTGTATATGGCTAAGTGTTTTTTGCTTTGTTATGTTCAATGATTGATCAGTTGCTCATTTTTGCTTTCACCCTTCTTTAGTGAGATGCAATCGTTTTGCATCCTCAGGGGTAAGATGTCTTCCACCCATAAGGAAAAACATTAAACCACAGCGAAAACTTGTACTTCATGAGTAATGAAGGTGCTGGCTGAGACTCCTTAAAATCAAGAAACCACGAACTATAGATAAGCTCCACCGAGATCTGATAAAGCTCAGTTGAGGGTGAACACCCTTATTTATTTATTAGCTTTTATTTTTCAATAAAAAAGTATTAATTTCTAAACACATTATAACTGCTTGATTACTTTAAAGTCTCAAAAGATCTTGTCTACAGTTCCTGCTCTTTCTTTCCTTATTTTAAGGAGTCTTAGACAACAACTTACGTGCTCATGAAGTATCACTGTTTCTTTTGGTTTTATATATCTATCTATATATAGATATCTATATACATATACTATATATATATATATATATATATATATATATATATATATATATGTATATATGTATATATATAGATATCTATATACATATACTATATATATATATATATATATATATATATATATGTATAGAGAGAGAGAGAGAGAGAGTATGAGTGAGTGAAATGGTACACATACCATTGATTGACTGCTCAGTTTATCAAAAGGAAAAAAGTCTGTATGTATGACCAATATTCAACTGATTGCATAGCTGTTTTTTAAGTGTATGCAAGATAGTGGTAAAATGGGGCTGGGGAACTTGCCCTTTTTCCATTGTGTCGTGATCTTGGACATGGTATATATGATTAGCAGTGGGTGTCTAAGGTACAAGAGGGCCAACCCCCTGCAAGAAAAAAAATGTTTTACTATTTTTTGTATTTTATGATAAGCTGGTGATTGAGTATTTGTATGCAATCACTTGCCATTCGACAGTTGTATTTTTTTATGGACATATATTCATCGACAGTTGTATTTTTTTATGGACATATATTCATGTGTTTGTGTATGTATGTATGTGTATATATATATATATATATATATATATATATATATATATATATATATATATATATATATCTATAGATGCATTGTGTCTGTCTATCTATATATCTGTGTATGGATATATAGTGATTGACGGAAATGCTGAAACATAGAAACAGAGTTGATTGATGCCAGCATGTCAAATAATTATGCTATCAAAAACCTAAAACTGTAAAACATAAATGATCAAAACAGGAAAATGAGCAGTTACCTTTTCCCATCTGTTAACAAAACCCTACCACTTACTGCAGACATACCTTGTCTTAATAGTGGTAGTGTTGCAAAAAAATTTTTTATGTGTTGAGATAAGGTGTAGGTTTGTGGATAGGTACGTGGTTAGAGTTAGCACGCATTACTAAGGTCATTAGGGGGCTTTAGAATGTGGGAAGAAATAGGAGCACCCGAGAAAATCCATTTGGATACAGGGCTTACCTGCAGACTTTGCACCAAAGGCAGCCCAGGTGAGAGCCATTTTGCTATGCCAAGAGTTGTGAGATAGTAATGTTAAATACGCATCAATGTGTCAGAGTCTTATGTTCATTATCTCAGTTGTAGCATATAAACAGAAACTACATTGTTAATTTGTTTGTTGGAATAACAATACTATTCCCATTGCACAAATAACTTTTTGGTAGCAGAAACAAATCTGAAGTCCAGATGCAGGGATGTAATGTTCTCAGATGGACCAAAAGTGCAATTTGCATATGTAGAGTGATAGCTAAGTCTGCTGAAAATATCCCCTTAAGATCTAACTATTCATGCCTCAAGACTGCACTGCCAGATCAGATCAGAAATTAAATTGTTAAGAAAAAAATGTTTCTGGCTGGAAAGTTTGGGTTCTTTAAGCACTGTTAATTGACTGATATATTATACAAAAAGTATACATTTCAATAATTAACTAGCAAATTAATTAAACAGCTTTCTTATATGAACATAAGACTAAAATGACATCCATGAGTAAGTGCTACAAGATACTTGAGTCATTTTAATTACATTAAATAGTGGCTTGGAAGCAAATCATTGGTATCACTATAGAATTTACAGATATTAAATTGCAAATGGGTAAAAATGCATATGGAAGAAGTTTTGATATGTGATGATATGTAGAAGTTCCAGAGAAAGTTAAAATATATGCAGCATGCCCAGAAATGTACCACATGATAACTTTCAGAAGATGATGTGTAAATAATTATGTTTAGACATAGAATGTAACAATATAGGCAATAGCAAAATCAAGACATTTGAAAAGATAGACTGATCATCAGTGGTACAGATACAGTTAAAAGTTATACCTTATGCCAATAAAACTAAAATATTAATAGTGAACTCATGTTTATGGGGTAACATGCATGAACAATCTTGTTTTTATGTACTTCTCTTGTTTTTCAGGAACAACAATTCAGATTTGACCTAGGTTGAAAGGCCAGTAAATTAGCATTAAAAGGATAACTGTATGAAGAGACAATACACATTGTTATAGTATACAGTTTATGCGCTAGTGAAACCAGTATCAGTACGAGGAGGTACACTAATCATATAAATACTACAAGATATAAACGACTGCCTGTGTACAATAACGCACATTAGCAGGCATTGATTTGCATCTGATCGCAGAGTTATATTGCCCATGAGAATAATATCAACATATGATGTTTTAGCAGATCTTAAACTTCTAAACAAAACCCTAATGATTATCAAGTACGTTTCTTAATGATTTCAGCTAGAAGTGGTTATGGGTTGTTTCATACTACAGTAACGATGTGTAGAAATTTAAAAAAAAAAAAAACTTACTGCCTTGCCTTAATTTGCTTCTTGTTGTAAACAACATGAGCAGAAAGTCCCCAGGTCTATCTGAATTCATTGTGTTGGCTGACTTTGACAGTTTTATCCAAGTCAATAGTTAATGTGGTTATATACCAACTTATCAGTGAGCCTAAGAAATGTTATTTCACATTATTCATTCAGTAACTTTGGAATTTCTTATACAGATGTCAGTTATGTTCACAGCAAAGCATGGTAGTTGTACATAGAATGGAACTATGTACTTTCATCTGTTTCCTTGTTCTATCCCAGGTAACAAATAAAAGTAAATAAATGTAATGTAGCTTACAGTTACATGTGGTAGAATCATATCTAAAAATGACATTTATGATCAGTATGTGCACCTAGACACATAAAAGAAAAGCAAACATATAAACAGGGTCAAACTAACCAGCTTGTGTAAAGAGAATTTTCCTAACTTACTTCTCTGATTTCAAAAGTAAGAATGTGACTTTTTCACAGACAAGCTGTAAAACTACAAACCCATCAGACTCTCTCTATTCACTGTAGAATGAAAATGAGCCTTATGACTTTCTATGACGTGCATCAAGTAAAATATATAGTGCCCAACTGCTTAACAGTTTGTGTACTTTGCCAAGAAATTTTCTTTGTTGTATATTAACAGCTTTTAAATATATCAATGTTAGACAGCAGCTGTCACGAGCACTGTACGAAAGCAGGAACTTAACAGATTCACATCCTTAATATGGCATAATCTTTTTTGAACCAAATGAACTCAAATTGCTAGTTTTGTTTCCTATTACACTTTGTCTATGGTACTCGGGCATTCTTCTTTCTATAATAATAATAACATCAGGGTTAGGGTCAGAATGACAAAAATATATAGTTTCCTGCGAGCATTTTACCTAAGATGGAAACATCTTCCTCATTTTGCCATTACCTTCTCCGCTTTTTAGGTACCCTGAAATATTTATTCTCAAGCACATCCACATGCACTGACAACCGCTTACTCCTAAATCACTCAACTACAATTTGTGAGAGATGCTGCTACACTAAGAATCTGGAATCACTGCTCTCTCGCACCCAGAACAGCAACACTAAACAGCTTGTCAGCTTGCACAGCACGACTCCTATTCATAATATGCATCCAACACATAAACCTTCATATGCAGAGGTACTCTCCAGAAACCTACCTAAACACCAGAGACCTCCAAAACATAAACATGCTACACCTAACACAGTACACAAAGGACCCAATACATATAAAAACACTAACACCTGTGTCTCAACAAATAAGCCCTTAAGGCAATATACAACTATTCCAAAAGTTTTAGTTATAGGTGACTCTTCAGTGAGACATACAGATGCCCCACTCACCAGGTTGAACAAGGAGAAGGTTATGGAAAGCTGCCTGTCTGTACAAGGATTCACCAGATCACACATGCACTCAAGTCTGTCAACAAGAAGTACCATTTTGGCTCTGTCATAGTTCATGTTGGAATGAATGACTTGAGATGTACCTGTCTGGACTATATGAAGAGAGACATGATTTAGCTCTCAGAATATGTATCCCAGGCGGGTATGTCCCTAACTTTGAGCAGCATTTTTACCATCGCCTTGGATAATACCACAATATAAACAGAAAATGATTGACTTCATAATTGGCTTAGTTTCTGGTGGCATTCTAAGGGGATCCAGTTTCTGTCAATCTAGGACGACACGGTGGATAGAGCTTCCCCCATAATACCTTTTTTAGGCAAGGTCACAACAACAAAATTCCCGATGTGAAAATATCAAACACAAAGAAACTAAGGTTTATGCTGCTAAATGGTAGCAGTTTAAATCAAAAACTGCACTCTCTGGAAGTACTCCACTCTCTGGAAGATGTTGACTTCTGTGAAGTCACAGAAATCTGGCTGAAGGCCATAGAAAGTACCCCAGCATCGCAAAGGTACAATGCCTTCCACACTTTCAGACCACAAATTGAAGGTGTGAGAACCAAAGGAGATGGATTATCTTATCTTCATTAAAGACAATTACACCTGCAGACTGGTTAGATGAAAAACCTCTATGGAGCTACTCCAAGTCCAAATGACTGTGGGTAAGACCCCCCCCCCTTCAGGTCATCATCAGTTAAAGGTCCCCTTCCATGAACCAAGATGCCCACATAGCTTATTTAGACCTACTTGGGATGATTAAGGTACAACCTAACACCCTAGTCATAGGTGATTTCAACTATCCTTCCATTATTTGGGAAACTTATACAAGCTCAAAGTCACTTGTACAAAAGTTACTGGACTTTGTTAACTCAAATAACGCAGAACAAATAGTTCACCACCCCACAAGGGGCTCCAATATTCTAGAGCTGGTCCTTGCCAGTATGACTGACCAGTGCAATGCCTCAAGTGTAAGGCCAGCACTGGTTAAATCTGACCATAGATCAGTCACTTTTGAAGTAGCAGTAGCACCAGAACTCCCCAAAGGAGAAGTCAGGCTAAAAAACTTCACCAAAGCTAACCATACCCTCCGAAGGGAAGGTATAATCAACTTCCAAGCTCCAGTTTCCGCAGATGCCATTGACAGCTATACTAAGGTATACACTGATGCCCTGTATAAACATCTATAGACAGTTTGCCATGGTGGTATGGCGGTAGCATTGTTACCTCACAGCAAGAGGTTCTCCCGTTCAATTCTCGGCTTGGCTTGAGAGTGCCTCTGTGTGGAGTCTGCATGTCCTCCCCACGGTTGGGTAGCGTTCAGAAGACATGCGTGCATAAATGGGCGTGCCTTCGTTGAAGGTTGGGCGTCGAGCTGGCACCTCTGCGTTTTGTAAAAATCTACTGCCAATCATTAGTGGACCGGAGTTCCACTGTGGCGACCCCTTACTGGGAAAAAGCCGAAAGACAAACAACAAATGTATAGTCACAGCATTGTTGGATAGGATTAAAGCAAGATCCTCAAGAAAAAAACAAACCATTCTGGTGCACGTCTAGCATTAATAAATTATACAATTAGTAAAAGAAGCTGCTTTCTAAAACTACAAAAGTGAGATCTCAGAACTGGAAGAGCACCCTTCTCAGCCTAAACAAGCAAATAAGACAACTCGTAAAATCTTCAAAGAGCAACTATGAGAAAATTTAGCAACAATAGCCAATGACAGCCATAAGGCTTTCTTCAGCTGTGTCCACAACCTAAAAGGTAGGACTCAGATATGTGCTGAACAAATTGCGGATGGCATCATGCACTCTGACCCTGTGGAAATTGCAAACCTGCTAGCAGATAGGTTTGGCAAAAATTTACCCCCTACCCCCCACCCAAGCATACCACATACCATGTCTTCATCTCCTCTTCCATGCATCTCCAAAGAGCAAGTCATCAACACTGTCTCCAAGGCTAAGAACACAGCCTCCATGGGACCAGATGGCATTCTGAGCTGCATTCTTAATGTTCTAAAACAAGAGCTAGTTACCCCATTAGGCAGCCTATTCAACCACAACCTGGGTACTGGCTTTGACCCCACTGAATGGAAAACAGCAACTGTTATCCCCCTCCGCAAGGGTGGCTCGGCAACAAACCCGAGTAACTATAGACCCATAAGTTTAACCAGCCTCATCTGCAAGGCAATGGAACAAATTATTATGGACTTCATAAATAAGGACATAGGTGACCTCCAAACTGTGGATCCATCTCAGTTCGGTTTTGTCAAGGGCATGTCATGCCTGCTAAACCTGGTGGATGAGCATAGATGAGGGTAAAGCCATGCACACAGCCTATCTTGACTTGGACAAGGCCTTCAACACTATTCTCAATTCGGGCATCACTGGTAAACTAACCTAGTTGAATAGCAACCCCTATGTTGTCAGGTGAGTTGCAAACTGGTACACAAATCAACAAAACACAAAATGGGAGACTTTACATCTACCAGCAGACCTGTCATCAGTGGGGCCCAACAGGGGTCAGTGATGGCCCTCCTCTTGTTTGGCATATGCATTTCAGAAGTCCAGGCCAAAACAGAGGGGTTGTGGCTAACCAAGTTTGTGGGTGAGTGCAAATTAGGTCATCATTGAATCTCCTAGCAATGTCAGCATACATCAAAAGGGCTTACACAGACCAGTGATTGGTGCCAAAGCCATGGGCTTAAACTTAATGCTAAAAAATTAATCATCATTCCCTTCAGTAAAAAATAAACAATAATGCCCTGTGTACCAATTCAGTAGTGGGAAACCTGGGAACACAAGTTGACTGTGACCTCAGCTTTGACCACCATGTGTCTACTGTGGTGAGGAAGGCATTCTATGTCATTCACCTGATTAGCAAAGGCATTGCCTCAAGAGTAAAAGAGGTTGTAAGTCCCCCATACTCATCCCTCATCAGGCCTATTATTGAATATAATGCTCCCTTTGGTATGTACCATACCAGATATCTGCAGTAACTTGAGAGACCTCAGAGATTTCTAACTAAGAAAATTCAGAATCTCCTGCACATGTCTTATATGGACAGACTGAACATACTGTCACTGTACTCAGTAGCATACAGACCACTTAGAGGTGACTTATGTCTGGTTTACAGGGCTACGTCAGACCCAAATCTAATGGGAATGCTGCACATCCATAAGTCAAATGGGACTAGTGTCACCCATTCCAATGACTTCAGTTTAGCCTGCGACATAAACAGGACCTGCTGGAGAGACAGATATACAGCTGTCAGAGGTTGCCACTCCTCTGGAACAGGCTTCCAATCCATATCAAGCAGAGCACCTCTATGACCCCATTTAAGCACAGCCTGCATGTACAATTTCTGCCAGGGATTGCCCTGGCTTCTCTCCTGGACATGGGTAGTCCTTGCCAGAAAAACCTTGGGCATAGATGATATCTCATCTAGTATTATATTTGGATTTAACAGCTAGGCTTGTAAAGACACTCGGGTCAATAGCCTGTTAACAGCCTATGAACCTACAAACCTATAAACCTATGGAGACTTGGAAAATTCTGCTCCAAAACACTCTGAAATTAATCTGAATATTTTCGGTGCTATTTTTCTGTCACTGCAGAGATAGCAACTGACACTTAACTCTCCGACACTTTCTGCATCGTTCCCTTTCATCTGTCCACTAAAAACAGAAAAGCAATGAGACCTTATTCACCTGTTAAGATGCAACCTGCTATGATGTATAGGTAGTGTAAAATTTAATACTGTCATGCCTCATGGAGTGTATTTATGTTATTCTTTACCATGTGTCCTGATCTACATGTGTTGAAAATCCACCAGAAATGTCTGCAGTTTTGCAGTATTGATTTGTGATTCATGAAAAAAATGAATCAAGTTGGATCACAATGAGAGAGAAGAACACATTGAGGAAGTAAATAACTATGACTATACTGACAAGTTTCTAAATCTGACATTTCTGCAAGAATGTAACCTCTATTACTTCTGTCATACTGTTAAAGTACTGGTTATGGGGATCGTTCCCCAGATGAAATACCTTGCATATATTGTTGACATGGTAGTGACATTTTTCATTAGCCAGCAGCAAATGTGCAGAACTTGATTTGTGCTGTGCTGTACATGTGCTGTTTCTCTGAAAGCTGTACAAGTTTGCTGTATTATGTTATTTTTTTCAATTTGTTTTGAAGAATTGTTATCCACATTTCTCTTTTCATTATTACATTGCTTATAGCTATGTTTGTTTCGAATTTTACTATGGTAATTAACTGCATTGCACCAAACCAGTAAACTTTTTTTCCTGCTATGCTCATTTTTCAGGTCATGACTAAAAGGGGTCCACTTCTAAATTTCGAAGTTACAAAACTCCAAACTTCTTATGGTCGAGATCATAAGATTGAAGTTTTGAAACTTCAAAATGTAAACAAACAAATAAATTAATTAATTAATTCATTTTTTTTAAACGTTTTTCCTGGGGGCAAGCCCCCCTGCACCCCTGATAATTACAAGTATACCAACTCTGAGATTGCACTACAGCAAGGAAAATGGTAAATATACCATTTTGCGACATACAGCGATCTCCATTTAAACAGTTCGTAGTTTCAAAACTTCAATCTTATGGTCTCAACCATAAGAAATTCAAAGTTTGAAGCTTCGAAATTTAGAAGCAGACCCATAGACGGATACAAATGTAAATATATATATACTTGTATAAATAAGACAAGAAGCTAATAGTTATGTGCAAAAAAGCTGACAAGACCATCCCTAGAGTGTTCTGTGTACTTTTTGGAAGTATTATCATTCTACGGCTGTATACTGTTTAGCCACATTTCTGAGAAAGGTAACTAAATGGTGCAAAATCTACATCAGATACATTTAATGGAAGATTAAAATAGTTTAACATGTATTAGTATTGTAGAAAGAAGGAATTGAAGCAGTATATTAGGAACCTTAAAATATATCAAGAGCTTCAACACTTTCCATGTGGTTGCATTTTACAAATACAAATTTATGAAAACAGGTGGACAGATATGAAGATACAAAATAAGTCCAGGCATGGAAGATGTGAGGAGGCATTATTTCCCAAACGATATGGTAGATTACTGAAACAGCCTATACTTGAATAAGCAGCACAGTCAGGAGCAATAACAAAATTCAAGAAAGCACAGGACAAATAAAAGGCAGTTGTTTCAAGGACTGGGATAGGAGATCTAATTTGCACTCAGGATCTATATTTCTATTTTTGTAGGCTGGGCACACAAGGTAGCATCAGTACATAAGACTGGCAGTTCATTATTGTTCATTGTAATTTCAGTTAAGCCAAAGAGTTGCACAGCAGTTAGCATTGCTGCTTCATAGTCCTTACTCCTCTGATTTAAATCTTAGCTGTGCAGATCTACATATCCTCACTTTGAGTATGTTTTTAGTAGGGTCTTTGTCTTCTTTCACATATCCCAGATGAGGTGGCTAACTTGTTGTCTACAAGCAGCATATATATATATATATTTTATTGGGGGGGGGGGTGCTTGAGGTGATGCAGAAAGCATATCACTTTAAATTTTAAATCAGAGTGTGTACCCGGCAAATTAAAACTGATGAGTTAGAGTGAGTTCCCAGCAAATTAAAATAGGTGACTTGAGACTTCATCGAAAGTACAGTCTTCATAATATGTGGGCAAATCCCCACAGACATGCAGTTAGGTGAGCTGGTAGTCTTGACATCACCTTTAAGAAAGAAAGAGAGAGATAGAGATTGTGTGTGTGTGTGTGTGTGTGTGTGTGTGTGTGTGTGTGTGTGTGTGTGTGTGTGTGTGTGTGTGTGTGTGTGTGTGTTTGTGTGTGCGTGCATGCACGTGCGTGTTTCTGGTTTAAGTGTGCATGCACCCACATTTTTTTCTTGCCTTATGTCCATTGCTTGCTGGGATGGATTTCCATTACCCTGATCCTTCAAAATATAATGTATGTACTGAAAATCGATAGAAGGGTCAGCATATTGCCATGTTCAGTACATTTATAAAAAATAACAGAAAGTTTACCGAGTCAAAGTAACTACATTTCTTATTGCACACTATGACCTATAAAACATCTGGCAAAATTAAAGTATTAATCTGAAAAGTGGAATAGTGCTCAAACACTGGCTAGACCGTATTTTAAACTGAGGATTCATCGGAATGAATTTGCCCTCTGCAGACATCCTTCACAAAGCAAGAAGTCCCTATGTGTGTAAGTTACTGAACTAATGCAGACTGTAGCTTCAAGATCTCCTTTCATTTGTTTAAATAATTTGTATTAATGCCATCTCTAGTAGCGTACAGGAATAACATTGTAACTGCACTGCAGGTGACCCAAATTTATGGACTGGGGGGCTGCTACAGCTGGCTATGGAGGATGGGCATGCCCATCTTAGTGGGTGAGCAGGGTGGTGCAGGCTGCAGAATGCCATGATTCCACAGAAGAAACACAGTGAAGCAAATGTTGGCATGTCTCCAACACTCTTCTGGACCTGTTTGCTAAGCTGCAGTCAATCTGTGGAACATGTTTAGTGTTATTTAACCTGGTTCTGTCCATTCCACTCTTTCTTGTAGCTTTCATATTCTCATCTTCTGACATTCATTGTACTCAACTACCTTTCTCCCCAGTTTTACATTTGGAATATTCCAAATACACAGATCTCATCTCCATATTTTCTCAGCACTCCATATCCTCTTTCTCAATGTGAAGTGGTAAAAAAATTTATTTTTGAAATGTATTTTCTTTAGTTAAGGATTTTACTCTAAAAACCTCCCGTGTGTGGGATTTTGCTCTTGCGCTCTCTTCCTAATGATCTTGTTCCAAAATCCTGCAACTCAGAGTAAGAAAAAAATATATCTCTTCATACTTGTGCATAACATTTTACATTCCCCCCACAAATGCCACCTGACTGACATGTTTAAGGTATTTCTTTTGGATATGCATTAAAAATCTTTTAAAGAATATAAGCCAATATGTTGAAATGATGGCAATGATTAGATGGCTTGAAAAACATAATAGATTATCTAACCCCATATATGAACTTTGTCAGTTAACATGATTTTCTGTTTTCCAACTTTACTTAGAAGAATGACTTTGCTGTGCAGAATTATTTTATTCCTCCAGCCAGCAGCTGCTTGACATTGAGGAATGAAGCCTTAACTATACAAAAAGTGACCCAAGTTTGAATAGCATCTCAAATGCCTGTAGGAACTGGAGAAGGAAGATGAGAATGAGTGGATATTGCTGGCTCACCCATCCTGGGTGGAAGAGGGAGATGGCCCTGGCATACACAATGGGGACATGCAGTGGAGTTAGAACCAGGCATGTCTGCACTACTTTACCACTTAGTACCAGCAAAGCCATGCGGAATTCTACATGGGGGAGGCACATTTCCCATTGGAAGACAACAATAGCAGGCTTGGAGAAGCTGTTAAAGGGAAGGGTAATGCTCTACATGGGGAAAGGATAATCACTTCCCAGGACTAGCAAGCTGGCTCACTCCCTACCACCTGACACTTGATGGGGAATGGAAAGGCTGATTGGGATTTCTGGGTAGGAAAAATGAATTGTTGGGCTCTCACCCAGCCCAGGAATGCCCAGCTCCCTGGTCCTAAGAATAAATGGACATCAGCAGTACGATCTCCTTGCAAGGTCTTGGAGGTGGTCCAAAAAAAGGATTATTTTATTTCTCTGAGATGGATGTTGGGAACTGGTTGAATGTGGTTGTCTCCTTAACTTACTCTCCTTAATAGGATATTCAAATTATTAAGATGTAGAAAAAACGTTGATATTTAATGTGTTTTGGGGTATATGATAGTGTGACATTATAATTTCTTGGCTGATAATAGAAGAAATGGATTATGTGGTGGTGGAGTCTGAGCACTGTAAGGTAGGAATAGGTTATGAGACACAGAGAGGTGGCCATGATTTTGTGTGAGCTGTAATTACAGAAGTTAAAAAGTATTGAGACTTAATGGTGCAAAGGTGTTATAATCAGGAGTGGCCTTAGGTCAACTGGTGCCCTAGGCAAAAGGGCTCCATGTCACCCCCCCCACCACACTACCCAGTGCCCCCATCCTGGTCTACCTACACCAAATAAATACTGGAAAAACACTCCTGCTAGAGCAGCTCCCCAGGCGGCCGCCTAGTTGGCCTATGCCTAAGGCCGGCTATGGTTATAATACTTTCAAAGGTGTACAAACTTAACTCTAGAGTTTGTCTGGCTTGTGTAAAGTATATACATATTACATAAGTGATCATGGGACTGAAGGAAGAAGTGGAATTTTTGCATTACTAGCATGTTTTCTGGAGTCTGCAAATGTTTAAGGCCCAAGAAACATTAGCCAAAATAGTAAAGCAGGTTGAAAATTGAAAACTGGCTCCTACCCAGTCAGACTTTCCCAGTAATCAAATGTCAGTAAATACATAAGAAGTAATAAATAAACAGATAAGACAATGCAAGAAAGTGATATTTAAGACTTCATGGAGTTATAGAAGGTGAAGAGGAAAAATGTGAAGGACTATGTAAATAGCAAGATGACAGTTTGGACTGGGTTCATAACAATAAACAGTGGGAATAATCGTGGTAAAACATTTACTTTCACCAAATTCAGAACATAAATATGGGAAACCCAAATCAATCCCAATAACAGAGTCTATGGAAAGTTTGACAACCAGGTCAGAAATTGTTGGTAGAAGGATGACCTGTGTTTTTGGGAGTGTGATTAATCTGAAGTGACTGTCAAGAACCAGTTCAGATGTGTGGATGTCATTAAAGAGTGTAAACAAGAGATAATTTAAACTTGCATTTAGAGCTGTGTTACACGTATGTTGGAATCAGAAAATGTTATCTGTGCAATAAAAGGGTTGCCTTTGAGACTGATGCAACTGCAGGGAGAGTAGAAGAATAAAGAAGTGGTTTTGCTCATTTTAATTTCACCAAATGTTTTGGATTTCTAACATTCTAACAGGAATGGGCCTCATTCCTGAGTCAGGGTATGAATACAGTTCGTGAAATTAGTATTGCGTCAGTCTTTGAGGTTAGTCAAGAGTTGTTTTCTCAGTACCCACACTGTACCTAGAACTGCTTCCTCCTTAATTTACTTGAAAATTCCTTTCTATTAGTGCTGTTGCTCCTGCTTCTCTTGGAACTGACCCTATTCCACATTCCTCTAATTTCTTCTTGTAAACGTTGGTTATTTTAGGACTTTTTTGCCTCTCAGTCCATAAAAAAACTATAATTGCCGGGCATGGCTGTTTTAATGTTTAATACTAGTTTTGTATTTTTTTCTTGGATTACTATGCTAATTTTCTTGCGTCTGTTCTCTTAACTGTTGGGGTTGAGTGATCTCATGTGATCTAAACTTCATGACTGTGAATGATAGTTTGCGTTTCATGTTTCCAATGCTTCTCAGCTACTTGTATATTGTTATGATTGCACATTCCCCAGTGCAACAGTCTTGTCATATTGTTGTGCCTTTCAGTATCTGGACCTTCAGCCATGAATGTATCACAGCCAGAAACAAAGTACATATGTACAATAAATATAAATATTTCAGGCATGGTCTTTAATGCCATTCTAGCCTACCAGTGTATACCAAATACAGTTGTTTCCATAATAAGTGTCCAGGCTGTTTTTAAACATGTCTAACTAGTGATTGCTTTAATGCAGTTGAGTAGCCTATTCCATGCATCAACTGCTCTCTCAGAGAACCAATTTTTACACTTCTCACACCAACAGAATATTCTACGTAGGTTGTCTGATGAGTCTCTACTACTTTTTGATAACTCCAAACATTGCCAATGGTAGCGGTCTCTAAATGCCCTATAAACCTGAATAAGGTCTCCTTTAAATATTTGTATGAGATACTGTACAAGTTCAGATATTTTAGTCTTTCATAATAATTTAAATTTTCATATCCATGGATGGCCTTGGTATATTTCCGCTGTACTCTTTTCAGTTTACTCATGCTTGTTTTCTTATAAGGTTTTCATATCATTATTCCATACTCAAGTCTGCGTCTAATGTAACTAACAGTGACTTCATCATTTCTTATTTCCTAGACTTTACAAATCTTTTTATACAACCTATAGTTCTATAACTGTCATTAACTAGGTTGATATTATTAGAAAAACTCAAAGCTGGATCTCTCCATTTACACAAGCCCTTAAATGAATCTACAGTTTCATTCTTTGTGTACTGTATTAAATATTCACATTTCAGTTTGTTTTCCAAATCTCATATGCTTAGTTTTCGATGCATTTATCAACATATTATTTTCCTGTGCTCAAATGGTCAATTTAGTCAAGTTCTTTTGCGGATGTGCCCTATCTGTACTACATGTACCAGTCGGTTCCCTATTAGAACCGCGAAGGTCCACTTACGTGAATACAAAAACGTTGACACATATTCAGCGAAGCACGAAAACACAGATCATCCTGAAGCGTGAAATGTTGAATCGTCATAGTTGGCCCTTCTGCGGTATAGCTCCTTAAGGTAAGTGTGCGATGGTTACTGACCTTAGGGTTAGGGTGCAGGCTAAAGTAAATGCATAGATAGTAATGTATGCAAGGTTTAGTGTAGGGTTAGAAGTAGGGTTTTGTTTAGTGTATGTATGTGGTTTATTTATTTTGTTTGGGTAGGTAGTATAAATAAACCACATACATACACTAAACAAAACAAGAAGTTTGCCCGCAGTGGGGTTGGCCAACTATGATGATTCGAGATTTTGAATTTCGCGGTTTAGGGCATTTGGTGTTTTTGGGGTGCGCGCAACATGTGTCGCTGTTTTCGTATTTGCTGAAAAGGTCTTTCATGCTTATAATATAGACCCGTACCAGTTTACCCAGTTTCAATTCATCTGCATGCAGACTACAGAACAACTCTGATGAAAAACGATACATCTGAAAATCCTAGGACACAGCCCTGTGGGACACCCTGACTGCAACCAAGAGTTTCACTTGTCCAGTTGCTGTATGATACTTGTCATGTTCCATTTGTAATCCATGCAGGTAGTCATCTTATCAAGAGTACATCAATACCTACTTGTTCTAATTTATTGATCAGTGTTTTATGTATGCCCCTATCAAATGCTGAAGTTAAATCTATACATATTACATCACAACAGAATTTTTCATTCATAGCTGTTATTATATTGTTATAGAACATCATATTACAGGTGGTAATAGATCAGTTTTGAAAATATGCATGCTGATTTATGGTTTCTGGTTACAACTTTTCCATTTCTGACAATAGTTTATCCAAAATTACCTTCTCCATTATTTTTCTAAAACATGAAAGTAGACTTATGGATCTGTATGACTTTGGGTTTTTCCTACTTCCCTTTCCCTTAAAGACAGGTTTAATAAGTGCATGTCTCCAGTCTTGAAGAATGTTCCTATATTTATACAACCTAGTAAATAATAGATATAATGGTACTGTAAGTTCTTGGTGAAGTGTTCTCAGGTCATTATTACTAATTCCATCTCCTTCCTGTGGTTTGTTGGATCCAGATTGCATAGTTCTTTTTCAATGTAATATATTTTGATTTCATTATATGAAGTTACCCAGATGTCAGTAAGACAACTTCTCATCTCCTTTGTGGAGCCAAACTGTTTTGCATAAGATTTTGTAAATATGTCTATATTCTATTTTGTCTGAGGATACATTTTAGAATCTACACACAGTTTATCAATTTGAATGTCTTTACTCCTTCCACATCTTATGTATTTATAAAATTGTGTCCTATTATGCTCAGTATCTTTATATAAATGTTCTTCACATTTTTATTTATCATGTCTCACACTATGCTTAGTTTGTTTGTCTAAATTGTTATTTCAGTTTTCAAAGTTGTAGTTTGCCCTCTATTCCATTTCTTAAACAAGTATCATGTTCTTATGGATATAGATCCTCCTGAAGTTATATGCCTAGATCCTGATTTTAAACATTATTTTTCTTGATTTTTTGCATTCAAATTTCTCTTTCAAAACTTTCTGCATTCCTTCTGCAGTTTTTCCACTGAACGCAACACTCCTACTAGTTTTACATATTTTGTATTTGCCTTCCATATAATGTTATTAATCTTCTCTGCATTGGCTTAGATTTCAGTTTGGCTGAATTATTTAATTAACCTTTATAACCCCATGATCACTGCACATCAGTGGTATTAAAACTTGACATGAAGTAATAGTAATTTATTTAGGAGCACAAAAAATCTCTACTATGTTCTGAAGTAATTGCTGTTCCTGAACATATGTTGTGAATAATTTCTTTACTAATATTGTTGAGTTAATATTATTCCAGTCTGTTTTTGGTAAATTTAAGCCCCCAGCCACTATAATTCCTCTCTATTGTGTTTCATGCAAGAAATGTATGAATTCCTCTAAGTCATCAGCACTTAACTTTGGTGTTCTATACTCACCAATAATTGTGTTCCAGGATTGTCTTTATTATCACAGTTACACAACCCATAACATTGCTGTTATCCCTAAACATGTAATAATCACAGGTCTCATAGCTATCTTTAATCCCTATTTTAACACCCGCACCTGATTAGGTTGATAGCCTACTACCAACCTATGAACCTATCAGCCCTAGGGCCTATACAAGCCTAGTCATAACAATTCCCTGGCTATTTCTTCCCACACTATTTACTTCCCTGGACCCCTGTCTAGCAGGGCGACTGACATGATCCCCGGGGTGAATTTCCTTTCTCCCATCCAATCGTCAAGGTTACTTTTGAAAAGGACCAAAGAGGCACTCTGCTTGTCATGTATGGGTAATCTATTCCAGAGTCTGGGGAGTCTCTGGGTCAGGAATCTATCACTCCAGCATGTTTTGTTTATTGTGATGACAATGTTTAGATCCCTGGAGCGTGTGGCTCTGAGGGATTGGGATTTCTTTAAGTGTAGCATGTCCAACAGCTCTGGGTTTGACATGGCCTTGTATGTTAAGCAATGATCGCCCCTGAGTAGACGACATGCGACAGAGCATTGCTGGAGTTTTTTAATGCGGTCAGCATAGTGCATCTGCTTTAGGCCTGTGATTCTTTTAGTGAGGTATTTCTGCGGCCTTTCCAGTTGTTGCAGATGTCTTGAGAGGTACATACCAAATGGGGTGTTGTATTCTAAAATGGGTCTAATAAGGGATGAGTACAGTGGGACAATGACCTCCTTTTTTCTGGATGAAAAGCCCTTAGTGATGAGGTGTGCCACATAGAAGGATTTCCTGACTGTTGTGGCGATGTGGTCATCGAAGGTGAGACCACTGTCCACCTGTGTCCCCGAATCTCTTATCACACTTTCGGTGTTTAGTGTACTGCCACCTATATAGTAATTCACGGATACATGTTTTTTCCCAAAGGGGATAACTATACATTTCTTGGCATTGAGCTTGAGCCCATGGCTCTGGCACCAAGCATCTGTTTCTGTAAGGCCCTTTTGTAGAGTATCCACATCATTTGGGGATTCAATAATGGCTCCCAGTTTGCAGTCATCTGCGAACTTTGTTATCCAGAGTCCCTTAGTGTTGGCCTGTACTTCAGAGAAGTAGATGCCAAACAAGAGCGGTCTCAAGACTGAACCCTGAGGTACTCCACTTGTCACTTGTCTGGAGCTGGATTTGGAGTCGGCTACTTTTACAGTGTGGGTTCTATCAGTAAGCCAGTTAGCAACCCATTGGGTGACGTAGGAATTAATGCCCAGCTTAGTAAGTTTATCTATGATTCCAGAGTGGGGGATGGTGTCAAAGGCCTTGGCAAGGTCTAGGTAGGCTGTGTGGATCACCTTACCCTTGTCCATGGCTCTGGAGACTGATTTGAAGAAGTCAATCAGGTTCAGGAGACAAGATCGGCCCTTCACGAACCCAAACTGGGTGGGGTCCAGTGTTTGAAGGTTGCCAATGTCTTTGTTTATAAGTTCCATGATAATACGCTCCATGGCCTTGCAGATAAGCCTTGTCAGACTGATGGGACGGTAGTTTCCGGGATCCAAGGTGGATCCCCCCTTGTGGAGTGGGATAACTGTAGCTGTGCGCCACTCAGTGGGCAAGAAACCTGAAGTGAGGCTATGATTAAACATGACACTTAGGTGAGGTGCCAGTTCATATTGTAGTTCATGTAGTACACAGCCCGAGATGTCATCTGGTCCCATGGATGCTGTATTCTTAGCTTTGGAGAGTGCGTTTTTTACCTGTGTGGCCATTATTACCAGAATTTGGCAATCTTCCAGTATTGAGATGGACCATTTAGGGGGTGAGAGGGGGTGAAGTTGGCACTGAATCAATCTGCCAGGATATTGGCAATATCCTTGGGATCAGTATATTTAATGCCATTCTGTTTTAGCTCAGAGCAGATCTGAGCATTGCCATTTAGATTCTTGACATAGTTATAGAATGCCTTTTGTTAGAATGTCTGTTACAGTAAAAAGAGTAATACCCGGACAGAACTGGTTTCCACTCAATGATGTTCATCGTGTTTTACTGTTGCAGTCATCACTGTAGGGTTCTTCCTGCCGGCAGGCAGCCCTCGGTCGGCCAGAATCCCAAAGTCTGGGTCCGGTGTCGGCTGTGAACTCATCCTCCCCGACGTCAGAGTGACAGGAGTATAAAGCTCCCAGCCGATGCCATGTTCTCCAGTCTTTCTTGCCGCGCGGTGAAAGCAGTTTGCAAGTGCCGGTTGGCTGTCTCCTGTTATTTTTGGTGCTTCAATCCGAAGACCTTCTTCTTTTCAAAGCTAAGTACCCCGTTGGGGAAACTTTTTTCTTGCTCCAGTCCGATGTCAGAAAAAGTTAATAATTGTATTTCATGTGGGAAGCAAATACCTCATAAGCATTTTCATTCTTACTGTATTCCTTGCCTAGGGCCTGACCACGATGTAGCTAGTTGTCGGTTTTGTGCTAAATTTAATCAACGTACTATTAAACGGAGATATGATTTTGCATTTCATTACTTTGGACGGCGATTTAATTATAACATGTTGTCGGACACGCTTCCGACTACCGGAGTTCATAAAAGGTGCAAGGATAAGGATAGGCCTCCGAGGTCCAAATCAGACAACAGTTCACAATTAGAGCCAGCTACCGGTTGGCCACTGTCAGTGAGGCGCTTTCGCAGCCCCTGTCCTCGGCCATTTCAGAACCGCTTGCCGATATGGACTCCCACGAGGAGCCAACTAGGCCTTCGGATAGTCAAGGTGCAGGACCTTTGGATAATGCTCCCTCGGATGGGTCCGGTGCTGCTCTGC
Source organism: Protopterus annectens (assembly GCF_019279795.1). NCBI lineage: Eukaryota > Metazoa > Chordata > Ceratodontiformes > Protopteridae > Protopterus > Protopterus annectens. The sequence continues at coordinate 1,929,923,640 of NC_056739.1, read as the reverse complement.
AGGTACCGGCTTCCGAGGGTGTTTTCAGGCCTATGCAGTTTCAAGCAAAGGCAAAGGCAAAGACTCCTTCTAAAACAAAGACTCAAGCCCAGGCTTCTTCTGATCCGGGACCTAAATCTCAAAAACAAATGCTTAAAATGGCTGAGGACTTACTAACTATGATTAGGGGTTCCCATCCCCCTCCAGACAAAAGGCTAAGACAAGAGTTGGATTATGAATCCTCTGATCAGGTATCTATCTCTTCCATCTCTTCTTCTGAACAGGATTATTCTTTTCCTCCTTATGAGGATTCTGATGCTGAAGAATCCATTCCCTCAGCTTCTCCTCCTGAAAATTACTTTTTTGGGGAAACTTTACATGATATGAGGGAACATTTCCACTGGGAAGGCCAGGAGTACTCAGAATCTAAGAGAAGGCTTAGGGATTTCCTTCTTCTTCCCCAACACAGACCCCTTGCTATTCCTCCTATTTTGGATATTGTGGATGATGTCTTCACTGAATCTAATTTAACCCCTGACTCTTTTCCTCTGGCCCCTGCACGGTCCCTGACACTCACAAATTTCTGTTTAAAAATCCTACTGCTGATCCAGAAAACATTTCTCAGGGTCCTAAGGGGGTTAAGGCCACCACTGTTAAGAACTCTATTCCGTTAGAGAAGGATTCCAGAGCTTTGGAGAGATGGGGCAAAAAAGTGTGCACTTCTGCTACTTTATCTATTAGAGCTTTAAATTGTCAATTTCATATGTTGAAATATCAGCAATACCTTCTGTCTGTTATGAAACAAAAAATGTCTTCCTTTTCTGCACGTGTGCAGACAATAAAAAATTACAAGATTTAATGCACGCTACTGAGGAGGTGGGGAAACATACTTTACACTGTGGTTTTGTTGCTTTAGAGGCCTCCTGCAGGGCGGCTGCCACTGGCACGGTCATTAGAAGCCATGCTTGGTTAAAGGAACAAAATTTGCCTGTCCAAGTAAAAGCAAAATTACTGGATGCTCCTGTTCAACATGATGTTTTGTTTGGGTCTAAGGCTGAAGAGGTTATAAAGAAAATGGAGGATAAAGCAAAATCCATGCAGACGGTTAAGGATTTCTTACAAGTTCAGCCTCCTAGATTCAGCAGAAATTGGCCAGCTAAGAATTGGTCCTTTCCCAGCTCGGACAGGGCTCAGAGGGGCAGATATAGGTGCCCCAGAGGGAGGGCCCAAGCACAGACCTCATATAGGCCTAGACAATGGAGTGCTTCCACCCCCAGGGGTGGAGAGGATACGTCTCAACCTTATAGGAAACAGGCTCAATGACTCTCCCTGCATGGCTCCAGGATCCTCTCTCCTGGAAGCCCCTCTGGGAGGAAAACTTTCCCTTTTTCACCGAAATTGGACTTGCATTACCCAAGACAAGGGGGTTCTGTATGTAGTTTTAAGAGGTTACAAATTCCACTTCCACTCCTTGCCAAAACCAAACGGATGGCCAGACCTTCCAAAAAATCAATGGGTGGAGGCATTAAAACAGGTGAGATCCCTCATGGATATGAGGGCCATAGAACTGGTTCCAAATTCAGAGACGGGACAAGGCTTTTATTCCAGACTCTTTCTAGTTCCCAGAAAAGAAAATTCTTGGAGACCCATCCTGGAGCTGTCAGTCTTAAATACTTTCCTGGAGATACCAAAGTTCAAGATGCTTACTCTGCAGCAGCTCCTGCCAATGTTGAGCAAAAATGCATGGATGGTGACATTGGACTTAAAGGAGGCTTACTTGCACATTCCTGTCAGACAGGAGTGCAGAAGATATCTCAGATTCAAGGCAGGCTTGAAACATTACCAATTCTCTGCGCTGCCCTTTGGCTTATCTACTGCGCCCAGGGTCTTTACCAAGTGCCTGGCACCAGTGGTAGCTTATTGCAGACTCTAGGGAATTCAAATTTACCCTTATCTGGACGACTGCCTTATTCAAGCAGACAGCAAGGACATATTACTCCAGCACCTGGAATTTGTTCAGAATCTACTCAAGTGCCTGGGATTCACTAAAAAAGTCAAATTTGATACCCACTCAACAGATAACTTTCCTGGGTGCTCTTTTAAACACTACAACCCAGGTGGCATTCCTGACACCAGAAAAACAACTACAGCTGGCTTCAACTTTCAAGAGCCTGGTGTTAATGTCTTAGCTAACTGCAAGAAAATTTCTGCAGGCTTTGGGTTACATGGCCTCCTGCATCCTACTCATACCACATGCAAGATTGCATATGAGGAAGATACAATGGTACCTAAAAAACGTTTGGTCCCAGCATTGTCACAGTCTAGAAACAGTGATTTCTATCTTACCTTGCCTACAAAAGGAATTTCGTTGGTGGGCCACTGCATGTCTTCAAAACAAAGGGAAAACCTTCAGTCTACCTCCAGCCAACCAAGTGCTAACCACGGATGCCTCAGATTATGCATGGGGAGCATATTTGCAGGGGAAAGGCCTGCAAGGTTTTTGGATATAGGATCAGAAGCATCTACATATAAATTTAAAAGAGATGTTAGCTGTACAGAATGCCCTCATGGCCTTCAGGGATCTTTTAGAGCCAGGGCAACTACTGATAAGGACAGACAACACCGCAGTGATGTGGTACATAAACAAGCAGGGGGGATCACACTCCTATCCCCTTTGCAAACTAGCCATGACTCTCTGGAACACAGCACTGGCTTGCAAGGTGGATCTACAAGCTCAATTCCTGCCAAGAAAAGAAAACACTCTGGCAGACAATCTGTGCAGGAATCTGTCAGACCCACACGAGTGGATACTAGACACCCAAATATTCAAGATGATTACAGAAGTCTGGGGCTGCCCGGACATAGATCTATTTGCATCTCCCCACAACTACAGTTACAGACTTTTTGCACAAGGACATATCACAAGCTAGCATGGAGAGCAGATGCTCTCTCTTTCAGTTGGAGGAACCTCTCGGGGTATGCCTTCCCTCCACTGCCTCTTTTACCAAGAGTGTTATTAAAAATAAAACAGGACAAACCAAAGATGATCTTATTGGCCTCGACAATTTTGGTACTCAACACTGATAAATCTTTCCCAGGAACCTCCTTGGATTCTACCTCAGATTCCAAATCTTTTGTCTCAACTCCAGGGCCTGGTCCTGCACTCTCATATCAAAACTCTCAGCCTGGCAGCCTGGCGTATTCAGGATCTATAATTAACCCACCCCTTACCAAACAGGTTATGGATGTTATCTTAGAAGCCAGAAGGCCTAGCACTAGGAAATCTTATGCAGGAAAATGGAAGAGATTTTGCACCTGGATGCAGGCTCAGGAATCGGATCCTCTCATTCCAAATATTCTGTTGATTTTACAGTACCTAACAGATATGTTGCATAAGGGCTTATCCTTTTCTTCCATAAAAATACATGCCTCAGCTATCTCTGCACACTGATCCACCTATTTTTTCACATCCACTTCTCAAACAATATCTCCGAGGGGCAAAGAATTTAAGGCCCCCAAGGACTCTACCCATTCCTGCTTGGGACCTCAATTATGTACTGGGAAAACTTACTCTGCCACCTTTTGAGCCTGCTGTCACATCTGATATAAAGTACCTATCATGGAAAACTGTCATCCTACTGGCTTTAACTTCAGCCAGGAGAGTCTCGGAGTTGCAAGCGCTCATGGCTGTGGAACCTTACATTATTTTTCATCAAGACAGGGTTTCTTTGAGGACTAACCCTACTTTCATGCCTAAAGGTGTATCTAAAGTGGCTTTAAACCAAACTATTCACCTGCCAACCTTTTTCCCTAATCCCCAAAATAAGGGGGAGAGGATCTTGCATTCTTTGGACGTACACAGGCAGCTTCATTTTTACCTGGACAGAACCAAGGATATCAGGAAAACAGACCAACTATTTGTTTCTTATGCAGCTAATTCTCAAGGCAAAGCTATTTCAAAACAGACCATTTCTAAATGGATTGCTCATGGAATCAGATTTTGTTACTGTCATCATGGAAAGCAAATCCCTGGAAAAATTAGGACTCACTCTACCAGAGCTGCTGCTACTTCAGCTGCTTTTCTCAGGGGAGTCCCTACCAAAGATATTTTGGAAGCTGCAACTTGGAGTTCAGTGCATACTTTCTCTAAGCACTATAATCTCCCTCTTTACTCTAAATCTAGGGCAGGCTTTGCCTCTGCAGTCTTGCAAGGCCTTCTAGCCACACCTTCTGCTCTATAACCACCACCCTTTTTCTCAGCTTTGGGATTCAACCCTACAGTGATGGCTGCAACAGTGAAACATGATGAACATAGTACAGTTGTGTACACTTACCATAAATGTAGATGTTCGAGTGTCTTCACTGTTGCAGTCTGGGTTACCCTCCCTCCTGTCCCCTCTTATATTCTTTTTGGTGTGGTTATCTACTTTACCCTTCTTTTGAGGTGTATTTTGTTGTATGTTACACCCTTGTGGTATTTTGTTTTACTTTTAGCCTTTTATTTTTGGGCACCTGACATCTGGGGCAAGAAAAACTGGAGAACATGGTGTCGGCTGGGAGCTTTATACCCCTGTCACTCTGGCGTCGGAGAGGATGAGTTTACAGCCGACGCCGGACCCAGACTTTAGGATTCTGGCCGACCGAGGACTGCCTGCCGGCAGGAAGAACCCTACAGTGATGACTGCAACAGTGAAGACACTGGAACATCTACATTTATGGTAAGTGTACACGACTGTACTTTCTTTAACCATGTTTCACAAACAATAACAACACCAATCTTTTAAGAACATAGCAAGTTTTCCAATAAAAAAACGTTAATAACAACCATCAGAAATGCATCAAATGTTGTCATCTGTGAACTGTTAAATTTTTGAGCTGTGAAAAACTATGCCTTGTTGTTTGTCAAATATTGCAAAATATCTGCTGCAAAAGTTCTCTTTTCTGAGCATGTCATCATGTCTGAACATGTGTGCCCAAAATTAAGCTCAGGTGCTCTACACATTTCCATTTTTTTTAAAGGGACATTTTTTTCATGTAGGCATTTACCCTCCAAAATCTTTTCATTCACAGTGGCATGACTCTCCTTTCTACATGCTATTTCTGAAAAATCCATCCTAACACCTGCACAAGCTATATACTGTTTAAGAGGACTGTAAGTTCGCTACTAACAGTTAGATAGTCCTTGTGGATAAAATCATTTGTACCTACATGAATAAAAACAGATCCATCATTCCTTACATTAAGGCATTCTAAGGCCTGCCTCACATCCTCTGTTTATGCTCCTGGCAAGCATAACACTATTCAATGTTCATTATCTTCTCTGCAAATGTAAATATCAGTGCCTCTAATAACTGAATCTCCAATTACAAGAATATCTTTTCTAACCAGATTTGAAGAATCTTCAACTTCAAATTCAGTAATATCACCTCTTTTGATTGTTTACAAAGGAATGATCTTCATCACCATTAGTCTTATTAATCCCATTGTTTTCAGTCAGTATTACATTTGCAAACGTAATTCTTATCCAGCTGGCTTTGTACATCCACAGATTGAGCTATGTTGTCAGTGTTTCTTTTTCTTCTTTTTTTCTTACAGTAAATGTTCTTCAATCCTTCCATATCCAGTTTTGATTTCTTCCTTTTCACCTGCCTGTTGCCCATTTGTCTACCTTCTCTTTTGAAAAAATGATGCCTTTTACTGTACCCTGAAGGTTTTCTAATAGAAACATGTTAACATTCACTGTAATCTGTGTGCTACCTAGCAAAACATTGCCCTTTTTAGTATGCATTCTCTTTGCTTTACAGACATTTATCAGTTTCTTTTTCTTCCTTATTTGTTGTGAACTTCTTGTTTTCTTTCTTTTGTATTTTCTTGTTTACACTCTAGATCCTCAGAATGCTGAATACTTTTATCCAGAATTCCAAAATTGTCAGTGGTTATTATCTTGTTTCATAGGGGTTGAGTGATCTTTACAGACAATAGAGACATCATTTCCTAAATGTGTTCCAATTGCTTTTTGCCTAACATTATTTATCTCATCACAATGTGTAAAAAATGACTATATGGTCAAATAAAAATTTGTCCTACCAAGGTACAGCATAGTCAATTACAAACCAATCCAGGATTATTTAGATGAGGTCTGGATTGTCCCCTCTGCACTCCATGTGAATTTATAGCTGACTAGGTCACTTAGGAGGGCTACAGTTTGCCCTAACAACAAATACTGAAAATTAAAGGTAAAACAACAAAATATAATTCAAAGTAAATCTTTGAACTATTTTCAAACAGTGAAAAACAGTGGTAAGAAATAAAATATAAATTCAAATAAAACGTCTCTTACTAGATAACTACACAGTAAATCACAAACCAACTCGGGATTGTTTAGATATGTTTTGGATAAAATGTGCAACTGTTTCCAGTTCTGTTTTATAGCACTTCCATTTGTCTGTTTCTCCCACTTTTTCTCTAGACCTTATAAACTAGTGTATATTCTGCCTGTTTTCTTGAATCAGCATTATTAGGCTTTCATCTTTTAATTTAAATTCACCTCTCTTTAACTGTTCATGTGTCAACACTTGATCAGCATGTGGTTGTTCCAAGAGTTCTCCATACTTGTCACTATAATTGTTGGATTTCCAGTTTTCTTTCCTTCTCGTTGGATTTCCAGTTTTCTTTCCTTCTCATCTGGTCATTTTCTTTGTACTTTTTCTTTTGTTTGTTTTGACACTTACAATTTCTGCCTGATTCTTGTCTATTTCTGGTTTGATTTTCATTGCCACTCTTTCTGAAGTGTTTCTGCTAAACTAAACAAGGATGTCATCTTCTCTTCATGCTTTAGAATTTTTACTGTGTTTAGTTCTGATGAGGTCAGCAAGTATGCATGCTATTCCATGGCTGTAGACCTCTACAGATAGTGAATTTCAAGGATACCCTTCCTTCAGAAAGAAAGATATATATTCTTTTTTTAACTTTTTATTTTATTTTAATAACAAGGAAGAAATAGAGTAAAATAAAACAAACAACTCTTTACATAGCTCCACAGTCATGTCCACAGCTGTGTAATATAGCAATGCAATACAAATTGACAACAGTTAATATTTTTCAAGCAGATCTTTAAGTTTTAGCAAAAACTTAAATGAGTGAGTAATATTTGAAGTTTTCATCCTAATCATATGGAGCTCACTACTACAAACAATTTTTGCCATACTAAGAAATTCAGTACAAAAGGAAGTAGTTTTATTCTTCCAATTCTTGGTTATTATTTTCCTAGATATTGCTAATATAGGCCAAAGAATAGGCATTTGAGTCCTTGGAATTATTTCTGGGATCGGAGCATTAAATAAAATCAGTTACTTAGAAATATTACATCTATCTGATGACAGTGCTTGAATAAAATATTTTTTTTTTAAAAAAGGGGAGATGACCTCACATTCATATAGCATATATATCCAATCATTTGTTACCTCAAAATCACAACATTTGATTCTGCTTGATTTATACATAATTGTTAACTTCTTAGGTGTAACAAATGATCTGTGAAAGAATTTCCAGATGAAAATTTTCCAATATAAAGAGGATGTAGTTTTTTGTATTGACTTTAATACTATTTGTTATCTTCATCAGTAAAAATTCTGTTTATTAATCATTGTGGAATAATTCCAAAAAGTATTATCTAAGTATAAGAAGTCTAATCTAAGAATTCTATAAATTTGTGATAATTAAGACTTATTTTCCATTGCTTTATAATTAATATTAATTAGGAATTCCAATATCTGGAGGAAAGATTTCTTGTCCAAGTTAAATATCTTATTTATTTTTGAATTTACAAAATCTCTACATATTTGTAGTATTAACCAATTATTAGAATTGTGATTGTATGTAGACATCAAGTTTTCAACAGTATGCATTTTGGTTCCATTTAAAAACTATTGCAAATAAATTAAATTATTTTGTTCTATAGATATAGCATTCTAGTGAACTTGTGAGTTTCTAAGCATTCATTCGTAGATGCTATTGGAAAAATAGAGAAGATTAGATCTTTAATACAATAATTAGAATATATGAACTTCAGGAAGGAAGAAAGTATATAATTTATATAGAGACTTTGATTAGAAGAAAAGTTTAATTTTAAACAATAATCTTTTAATAGACAGATAAAACTGCTAGGAACTATTTGCTTATGACAGGTAGTAATATGTTTGTTATTCTTAGATAATATTACCTGATGTATTAGTTTAAATTTTGATTCATATGATGAATTTAACCACAATGCAATGATTTTTACAATTGTTGAAGTAGCATACAATTGAATGACAGAAAATCCTATTCCACAGTTATCCCAAATTTTTGTCTGCCAATTAAAAGAAAATCTTGGTTTATGAGGATGCCAAAGAAAGTTAAGTATAATGTTATTAATCTTATTTATTTATTTATTTTGGGTGGAGGCAGAGTTAATGATTGTATAACAGTAATTTAGGGACAATTAACATCTTAATTAACATTAAACATTCTCCCATAGAAAAAAAGAATGTATTCCAACTTTTAATTAGACTTATGATTTCATCAATAACCTGTTGAAAAAAAACACTTGTATCATTTCCTTACTATTAAATGCAATGATGATATCAAGATATTTAATTTGAGAGTTATTGCAGTTGAAATCACAATATTTTTGTGTGATTTTTTAAATGTCTTTTTGATTAATAATGTTCTTGTTTTATTATGATTAAATTTAAAGTTCAAAATAGTTTCAAATTACCTCATAGAACTACTGCTATATTCTAATGATTTGTCTATACGTCCTGTTGTAAGCAGAATGTCATCCAGTGTCATGCAACAGATGAATCTTTATTTCCAAAACATTTTCTATTTTTATATTGTAAATATTTTTGTTTAACCTAATAAAATTAGCAAAAGGTTCTATTACTAGTGCAAACAGTAGTTCAGACAGTGGGCATCCTTGATTATTACCGTTTTGTAGTTTAAAGGAATTAGAAAGAAAGGAACCTATTTTAACTTAAGCACAAAAATGAATGTACAACTTTGAAATGGATGTAATTAATTCAGCTGAGAAGTTAAATTCTTTGTGATTTAAATACATATGTCTAATTGGCTGAGTCAAAACCTTTAACTAAATCAAGATTAATGATATAAACTTTTTTTTTATTTTTATTTGCATAGTCTATTAGTGTATGTATCCTTATTATATTACAGTGTACATTTCTTTTCAAAAGTAAACATGTTTCACCATTGTTAATTAATTTTGATAATACTAGATTAATTAACAATTTGCTAAATTAGACGTGACCATCTCATAGTCAGGATTCAGGAGTCAAATGGGTCTATAGGAAGAACATTTTGTAAGATCCTTATCTTGCTTTAGAGTAGATGAGCTGAGGGAATATTTCCATGATGAGGACCACCGAAGTAGTTTTTATTTTCCTGAAATCTTTTTTTTTAGTATAAAGACTGCATTATCTGGCAATAATTTATAAGTTAGAAGACCATCTAAACCAGGAACCTTTTTATTTTACAACTTTTTAATTTGATCTTTTATTTTTTTTTTAAGTAAAGAGTCTATCAATTTTATTTAATTGTTCATTTGTTAATGTAGTCTTTATATTTTCCTTCAGAAAAGTTTCTACTATCTCATCATTGACTTAACTTCAAATTTTTATTATCTATTTTCATAGAATATTCTAAAACACTCAAAAATACCCTTAATACCTGATTTCCTTTCTTTTTGTTATTTATTTGTATTGCAATTTCTTTAAAGTGATTTAGTCTATTCATTTTCTTAAGAATGCACTTTTCTGTGAACATGTGGTGTTCTGTAGAAGGTTTGTCGATGACCTTTTTGTTCTTTGGAATGGAACATCAGAACAGCTGGAATCAATGTTATCCATTATGAATGACTTAACTACATTCCTTACTTTTACCATGAATCATTCTACACATAGAATTGATTTTTTAGATTTATATATTGAGAGATTAACAGATGATATGATAAACACGGGGGTCTACCGCAAGGCATGTTACTGCAATTCCTTGTTATTAAGGTCCAGTATGCACCCACAATTTGTTTTTAAGAATATAATGAAAGGACAGGCCATTAGAGCCTCGAGATTGAACCCCACTGAACAGGGGTTTATCTCAGAATTAGACAATCTGAGAACTAGATTACTGACCCGGGGATACAAGGACAGTGAGATTATACCATACATGG
>NC_056739.1:1929882664-1929909854 GCF_019279795.1 Protopterus annectens | reverse complement strand
ATACATGGAGGAAGCATACATGTCACGCACCACTTCATGTGCACCATACTTTGGACCCAGGGTCCAAGATCAAACCGTTGGAGATCATATGTTAAATAGATCTATTAAATTTTCTACTCTGTATACTTCTGATCAACGTCAGTTAAAGGAAATTATTAGCAAACATTGGGATATTCTCCTGGTTGATGATGACTTGAAACGCATTGTGGGGGAGACACCAAGTCTCCTATTTCAGAATAAGAGCAACCTAAAGCGATTGCTTTGTCACCCCAGACATGATAGGAATATGAAGAACATTGGTCACACTAAACCCTGTGGTCACTGCAATTTTTGTTCATTTATTGATAGTAGTGAGGTGTTTATACACCTGGATTTACACACCATTTTCTCTATCAAGGCAGATGCAGATTGTATGACACCTAATGTGGTGTACCTAGCTACTTGTCAGGCATGCCCGAGTTTCTATGTTGGTAAAACTAACCGTCCGTTAAGGGATAGAATGAGAGAGCATATTTACCACATGAGAAAGGGCACCTTACACAATGCCTTAGCAAAACTTATTACCACCAATGACAATAATTATACTTTTTTGTTCCGGGTCCTGGAGATAATTGCTGTGAACAAGAGGGGTGGTAATACTATGAATCTTACTGAATCTAAGGAGACTGACTGGATCATTCATTTGAAAGCTGAAAGGGGGCATGGGTTGAATGATAGAGCTTCTATAAAACCTAAGTTGAGACAACGCAGGAACATAAAATGAATTATTATCTATTTGTGTATATTCTATCAATATTAACTTAACAGAATGTTTATTTACACGTTTTTAGGTCATTATGTATGTTTTACATATTCTTGTCTTATTTTACACCAATATGTTTAAATATGGGAGAGTTCTTTAAATTCTCCAGCATTGCTTTTAATTGTTTTTAATTGATTAATTTTTTGATTGATTAATTGAGCTGCTTATATAAGGGGAGGTCTACTGTGAATTTTATACAAGGATCTGAAGAAGCTGTAATGGTGAAAGCGCTCATCCGTATGTTATAAGTGCACATTCTTGGAATTAAATTTGGAGTTTTGTTCTTACTTCTGCTGTACTCCGCCTTCTTTGTGACTTACATTATATTCATTTTCTTAGATCTAATAGCAAGTTTGCATAAACTTGATGGGTTCACTGAATGCATTTGAAGTTTTAGTTTACCCAGGTTTATTGACAATTTTTGATTAAGAATTTCAACATATTTTGCATTCAGTTTTTTAGTTCTGACTGACTAATAGTGTCACATGGTTTTAGGCATAACTTTATTTTATCTGTTTTAGTCTGTAATGTATTTAATTCTTTATCCCTTTCTTTTGTTTACTTATATGCCAGCATGCAAATCTACCATTTAAGTAAGCCTTTAGTGAGTCCCAGAGGATATCACTTACTTCACCATTTGTGTTTATTTCTGTAAAGTTCTTGATCTCATTTACATACCACTCCTTAAATCCTTTTATTTTAACAATGAATGCTGGTATTTTTTATGATGTATTAAGATATTTTTTAAATAGTATTGAATACAATAGCGTTGTGATCTGCTAATGGACATGAAACTATGGAAACCTCTCTTATATTTGAAATCAAATTGCCTATAACAAAACCTTATCGATATTTGTCTGAGTTCCATATCTATAAGAATAATGGTTGTATTGAAGCAAATTTACTTTTCTTAGTTCATGTATATCCGTTCAGTTCAAAATGCTTATAAAATTTGAGAAGCATTTAGCTGATAATGTGAATCTAGGTTTCTTATTAGCAGTGGTGTCCTTATCAGATAGGATACAATTAAAATCAGCCATTTATGACATTACCTTTCACAATATAGGCTATAGTGTTTAGATAATTTTTTGCATCTTTAGCTTCAATCTCTGGAATCCAATAAGATCTTGCCAAAGTATATATTTTCTTATTCAGTTCAGTTACAACAATGCTTAACATCTCATTTTTATCAACATAACTATCTATTACATTAGGTATAACTGAGGAAATCTTCCACATGAGTGTGCCTCTTCTTTTAGCTCTAAATTCAGAGCCTGCTAGAACTACATAATTCTTTAATGAAAATCTATTAACATCCTTATTGAGTAAATGCATTTCTTTTAAAAATACTATTTGAGCTTTATTTAACTTTAGATATTTCAGCAGGCTTTCCCTCTTTACTGGATTATTTAATCCAATCAACATTTAAAATCAGACATTTCTAAGAGAACATATTACTAAAATACATTTATGTAAAAAACTATTATATACTTCAGAGATAATGATAAAGAACATTTTGCTATGGACAAACCTTTTAAAACAATTAGAATATTATCTAACAATATAACCTTGAAACATTCTACCATGGAATAACATATTCCTGGTTTGTTGATAAAATCAAAACAAACTACATCTCAACTTCTCCATCAGACTAACTACAGTTTGCTCATGCTTCTGTTTTGTGCATGTATGTTTCTTATCTTAATATGAATCATTTTAAGAAAGCCCTTCTATATGTTATTAAGAAAGACAGAAAGGCTACTTAGGTCCTGTTTCACTTTAAACAAGCCAAATTAGTTATCGCTGTTCCCATATTCTCTTATAAACTGGTTTTGCTCCTCAGACTACAATAGGAAGTTTATCAGATGCAATTTTTACATTTGTTATTATGAGGGTTTAGAAATTGCATATTTTTTATTTTATTTACAGTATATAAAATTATTTATATAACAATCTACTAACTATTTACATGTCAGTGTGTCCTTGTTGCTTTCTGTTCCTGCTTATACTATCTATCTTATACCATTTACTATTTACATGAACTCCAAACTTCAGTAATAATCCATATACACTATGCTGTTTGAAAAAAAAAACAGATATTCCGTCCTTTATATATCAGGAAATTGTTGTTCTGTTTCCTTCTTTTTATTATTTACTTTCAATTCTTGCAATCAGTCTGCTGTCTTATTTATGCATTTTATCAGACGGAATTTTAACTAATGTTAAATATTTTATAAATAAAATCTATCAAATATAATCTATCTTTGATTTTGTGTGTGTCATACCAGAAGTGCCTTATTATAAGCTGCTGTGTGTTCCATCTGTTATTATATAACAAGCCATCAAGCTGTTAATACATAACAAGTGATCAAAAGTACAGTTAATAACCAGTTATTATTGGTTTTAAAGCTCATTTTTTACCTTTGATTTATAGTATTATGTGAATTATGTATATTCATTATGTGTGATTTAATACAATGTATTTTACTTCCTAGATATGAATGCTTTTAAGTTAATTTATCAGTATTAATACTTAAAGCACACTGCATTTCCTGTTTTAACATTCTAATAAGTTCCAGTTCAGAGGGTGAGTTGAAAACTCAGATTTCACTTTAAGGAAGAAGAAGGTAAGAATAACAGCTTATAGAACATTTTAGAGCTTGCAAAGCCTTACAAAAGTGCTTGCATGATTATATAGCTTCTTTAGGATCATAGGATCATAGGAACTTACTAGGCTAATGGCCCAAGGGCCCTTAAAAGCCTAACCAAATTTTACCCTTGTTAACATTGTTACCATGATCAGCACCTATTGTCCCTGTCCAAGAGGGACACAGGTGGAATCCCTGGGGTGAATTTATGGTTACCCATCCAGTCGTCCAGGTTGTGTTTGAAGAGAGCCAATGAGGTGTTCTGTTTGATGTGAAGCGAGAGTCTTTTCCAAAGGTGTGGTAACCTCTGGGAGACAAATCTGTCCCTCCAGCAGGTTCTGTTGATGTCACATACCAGGTTTAGGTCTTTACAGTGACTAACCCATGTGCCATTTGACTTGGGGATGTACAGAATTTTCAATAAAGCGGGGTCAGAGCTTGCCTTATATGCAAGACAGAGATTGCCACTGAGTAGTCTGTATGAAATAGAATAAAGTGACAGTAATTTCAGATGATCCATGTAGGATAGCTACTGAAGACCTTGAATTTTCTTTGTGAGGAACCTTTCTGGTCTTTCCAATTGCTGCAGGTGCTTTGAAAGGTACATGCCAAAAGGGGCATTGTACTCAGTTATTGGCCTAATGAATGAAGAGTACAGGTAGGTGATAACATCACCTTTTCTCGAGGTAACGCCCTTACTTATCAGGTGAGTCATATAGAATGTCCTACTTACCACTCTGGAGACATGGTGATCAAAGGCAAGTTTGCTGTCAACCACAGTACCCGGATTTCTCACCAGTGAGTGTGAACATAGGGTATTGCCATTGATGCGGTAATTTGCAGGAACATCGCTCTTGCAGAAAGGGATGATAATACATTTTTTTGCATTGAGTTTGAGGTCGTGACTTAGGGCAGCAATCATTTGTTTGCATAAGACCTTCTTAAAGGATATTGACATCATTTAGAGATTCTGTGACCGCACCCAGTTAATAGTCATCAGCAAACTTTGTCAGCCACAGTGTCAAATGCCTTGTCCAGGTCTAGGTAGGCTGTCTGCACAGATTTCCCCTCATCCAGGACCCTTGTGACTGTCTCTAAGAAGTCCACCAGGTTAAAAAATCATGATCTCTTTTTGACAAACCCAAACTGGGTGGTATCTAATGTTTGGAGATTGCCTATATCTTTGTTGATAAGGTCCATGATGATTCTCTCCATGGCCTTGCAGACAAGGTAGTCAGGCTAAAAGGTCTGTGGTTTCTAGGGTCAGTAGAAGCACCACCTTTGTGAAGGGGGATAACGGTGGCTATTTTTCATTCTGCTGGGATGAAGCCAGTGCTTAGACTGTGATTGAAAAGAGAAATCAATGGTGATGCTAATTCTTGTTTGAGCCCATGTAGGATGCAGCCTGGGATGTTATCAGGTCCCATTGATGCTGTGGTTTTGGCTGTAGAGAGGGTGTTTACAACCAGCACTTTAGAGATATAAGGTAGAGGACAGGTGATAGGGATGTCATGAAGTACATGTGGTGGGGATGGGGGAGTGAAGTTTTAACAGAACCTGTTGGCTAGCAGGTTAGCTATATCCAATGGCTCAGTGTATGTGTTACCATTAACTACCAGTTCACTGCAAATCTGAGCCTTACCTTTTAGATTATGGATGTAACTAAGGAACTCCTTATGGTTGTCCTTGGTTGAGGAAGGTAACTTAGATTCATAGTTTGCCTTGGAGGACTTCACAAGAAGTCTCATTTGCTTATTTAAGCTGAGGAGGGAGTGTCTCCAGTTTAGAGCCCAATCCTTCTTACTCTTGGACAGCAGCTTCTTCCTTTTATTGTAAAGCATATTAATGGGGGTTATCCACCAGGCAGGTTTGCTTTTCCTTGAAGAGCTTGTTTTGGTCCCTACAGGTACTGTTGAGTCAATACAGTTACACAGGTGATTATATGGGGCATTCATGTAGAGCTCAGCATAGTTAACGGTTCCATCTGAGGTGCAATGAAACTATATATACCATCCCATAAGAGGTTATAATCTGCTTTGTAGAGGTTTTTTTTAGTCTGGTTGCTGCTGAGGGGGGGGGGGGGCAGCTGTGATAGTTACCTTGAATGAGACTGATTTGTGGTCAGATCTCACCAGGAATGAACTCACAGTGGGGGAGCTACAGTGGTCTCCCATATTTGTAATACACCAGGTCCAGGATGTTGCTGGTTCTGGTAGGGGTGCCAACCAGCTGATCCAGGGCATTGGAATTGACAGAGTCGAGGAACCTTTGGACAGGTGAGTTTGAGCATGATTAATTTGCCCAGTCAATGCTAGGGTAGTTAAAGTTGCCCAAAACTATGGTTTTAGGATGTATCTTGATGAACTCAAGTTGATCCAAATAGGAAGAATGGGTGTCCTGATTGATGGAGCGGGTTATGTAGCTGGCAGTGACTTGAACAGGTGTCCTACCAACAGTTAATTGCACCTAAAGTATTTCTAGGGTATCATACTGTTTAACCAATCTGGAGGTGTATTTATCCTTGATGATTATTGATACACCACCTCCTTTAGGTTTCTTGCCTTCAGTTTGAGGTCTGAATGTGTGGAAGAAGGTGTAACCTGGTATGGCTGGGGTGCTGTCCACAGCTTTGAACCAGGTCCCTGTGACTGCACAAATGTCTGCATCCTCCAGGGTGGACTGCTTCCAGTGAGTGTAGTTTCATGTTAATACTCTTGGCATTTAGCAACATGACCTTCAGGTTGTTTTTGGATGATATTTTTACATTGGGAGTTTTGTCCTTGTGACACTGCCTAAAAAAGGGCACTGTGGGGGTGGCAAAGCATTGAGGTCTGATGATCATGTCATCCCAGGCTGACAGATACTGGATCCCCTTAGAATGACATCAAAAACTAATCCAATTATTGAAGTCAATGATTTTCTGTTTGTATTGAGGCATCATTGTAGGTGAAGGTAAAATGCTGCTTAAGCATAAGGACATAACTGCCTGAGACACATACTCCAAGAGCTCAGTCATGTCTCTCTTCATATAGTTTACAGAGGTATGTCTCAAGTCTTTCACACCAACATGGACTATGATGAAGTCATAACAGAAACCTGTTGTTGAGAGACTTGAGTGCATGTGTGATATGGTGGATCCTTGCATCTGACAGACAGCTGATTGTGACTTTCTCCTTATCCAACTAAGTGAGAGGGACATCTGTGTGTCTCACAATGGAGTCTCCTATGACTAATGTTAGGTTTAGTGTTTCACCTTTTGAGCCTGACAGGTGAGACACTGGTGCATGGGTTATTGTGTGTATTGTGTTCTGCAGTGGAAGTATTATATGAAGCATGATTGTGTTTGTGTTTGGGAGATCCTAGTGTTTAGGTAAGTTTGTGGCAAGGACTTCCGCATATGAAGGTATGTGTGATATTAGTTTGGATGGAATAGGAGGTGAGTTGTGCATGCTGACCACCTGCTCAGTATCAGATGTATTGACTGGTGTATGAGAGAGCATTGATTCAATATTTTTAGAATAGCTGCATCTCTCACATGTTGAGTTTGTGTGGACTAGAAGTAGAGGGTTGTCTGTGTACATGAGGCAGTTGCTACACTGCCTAATGATGCCCATGTCAACCAAGCTGGCTGGAGAAACTGTGGGAAGTTGCCCATTGATAGTGCTAGGTGAATTTGTATTGTCAGAAACAGGAATATGGTCAAAAAGGGGTCACACGTAGGAATAACTAATGGACAAGTTGTGTTAATACCTCAGAAGCTAGGCTTAATGCTACACTAGTAGGTAGAGTGGGGCCGCAGAAAAACTCTTGAGGCCGTTATTACAATAGGGTGCTTACACAGCTTCACTATTGCTGCCTCTTTGCCCGGAAATATGCTAAAGAGGAGGAACTACATTGTTGGGATATAGCTGAGTCTAAGTGAAAAATTGTTGAAATTATCTGTCTGGGTATGGTGCACAATTATGCGGCAGTCTGCATTCTGCGCAATGAACAAACAACCAAAAACCCACGCAAGGATGGGAGTTAAATACCAGAAGGTTAAAACCTAAAAGAACTTAAAAAAAAAAGCTCAAAAGAAACAATGAGGTGCTTACTCCAATCTCTAGACCAGCCAACCTTTACCAGCCAGAGACCAATCAGCAAAATCCTCTTGCTAGAGTGCAGAAGGGCCATTTCTAATCCAAGAATGGTCTGGAAAATATGCACAAAACAAGCAGCCACTACAAATAAACAACCAAGCTTGAGTTTGGACTATGCTACAGCTACTAGCTACACTATTTTAGGCAGAAAACACTGCAGAAATGTTTACAACAGCAGAAACACAACAATGAGACACTAAATAAAAGTTTTAAACAGAAAAGAGCAAGTAGACTCTAGAAAATGCTTTTAACCGAAAACAAATTAGTTGTTTGATACACTAATTGGCAGGAAACTCAGAACAAACAAACAGATGATTAACAAATGGAGAAAATTTCCATTTAATACCTTTCAAACAGTAAAAATGGCTAAAAATATTTACAAACAGTGAAAACAGTAACTAAAATGATTTAGCTGGCCCAGTAAAAAGTACAACAGTGCAGATTTGTTTATAGTAATAAAATACAGTAAAAAGGGCTGGCAGCAGACAATAAAAGGTACAATAAATAGTAAGAGTAAGCAATAAATAGTAGAAATAAGCAAGAAAACGGGCAACATAGGGGTTTTTAGGAAGCTCAGAAGCCTCTAATTGTCTGATATCTCAGCACAGAGTTGTAGCTGTGCCCCTCCTCCATTCAGCTCAATATGAACAAGCAGAAACCTACTCAAGTGTGGGGCTTAAATACCAGAAGGTGAAAAACTAAAACAACTTTTAAAAAGCTCAAATTAACCAATGAGGTGCTTACTTCAAGGTCTAGACCAACCAGCCTTTACCAGCCATTGACCAATCAGCACAATCCTCTCACTAGAGTGCAGATGGGCACTTTCTAATCCAAGATGGCCTGTAAAATGTGCTTAGAACAAACAGCCGCTACAAACAAACAACCAGGCCCAGAAACAGCAACCGAGTCTGGACTATGCTACAGCTACTAGCTATACTATTTCAGGCAGAAAACACTGCAGAAATGTTTACAGCAGCAGAAAAACAGCAACTGTTAAATATAAATTAATGTTAAAGACATGAAAATAGTTTGTTTAGCTCTACTTGCATGCACAGAAATGCTTGCGGCACTCATGAGTGAATTTAAACACTTCAGCTTTAAATATTAGCCCTTCAAAATCATCTAATCAAGAAACCCCCATGAAACACTTTCACATGCTTCCCCAAATACAGGTAATATTTTTCAGAAACTCTGCATGTACAGATAATCAAGAATGTTCATTTTAAGCTTCATTTTAAAATAAAGGTTTAGCAAGTTACTTTAATCAGTAAACAACTACTAAATATTATAAGAAAGACAGTAACAAAACATAATTAGAGATAAAGCATTGATTCCTACATTTCATATGCAGATGTTTTCTCAGATTTTCATGTATTATTTTATATGAAGCTTTCTGTCAGTCTTTAAAGGAGACCTAACTTGTGTTGAAAGAATGCCAGCAATGTGTGATATGAATTCAACGTGTATAAGAGTCGATGATGTGCTAATTGTTTAGTAACATTCCAATACCTTCTTTTATATATGTAAAACAGCCATTTATGCGAATTAGAATGTAGATTAGCCTACTTTTTTTTGCTGTCTTTTTATATTCTAAGTACCATGTTTAGTAGCACAGCACAAAACCATATTTAGAACTTATATTTGTTTCTTTACATAAGCTTCATCATATTGCTACTTTACATTTAATGATGGGTATAGTATGACTGATAAGTTATATTTGGAATTAATTAGCATCACTTATTTATATAACTTAAAAGAAGATAGTTTCAAATTTGGAATTAATTAGCATCACTTATTTATATAACTTAAAAGAAGATAGTTTCAAATAGTAATGTCTTTCAGTTTTTCCCGGTAAGGGGGTCGCCACAGCA
Source organism: Protopterus annectens (assembly GCF_019279795.1). Classification (NCBI taxonomy): domain Eukaryota; kingdom Metazoa; phylum Chordata; order Ceratodontiformes; family Protopteridae; genus Protopterus; species Protopterus annectens. The sequence continues at coordinate 1,929,900,394 of NC_056739.1, read as the reverse complement.
GATCACCGGTCCACAGATTGATTGGCAGTGATGTTTTTACAGTGTGAAGTTGCCAGCCTTGTGCCCAACCTTCACAGAAGACACACACATACAAGCATGCACCTGCCTGCATGAGTTTAAAATTTACTCAACCACAGAGAAGACATGCAGACTCTGCACAGAAGGTGCTTCAGCTGAGAATTGAACTAGAGAACCTCTTGGTATAAGGTGACAACCCTAACCTCTGCACCACCATGGCCAGAGTAGAAGATCATGTGAAATAACAAATAAAAAAATATTTACCTTGTAGAAAGTGCTATTTTTATTATCTGATCCTTACTATTCATACACTTCTTTATGTTACAGAACAAATATTACAAGGAGAATGAATTATTCATTTGTCTTTCAGTTTTGTACTGTTTTGTCTTTAACTGACCATCCATTCCTTGTTGCATTTCTTTTGAGAGATGTAGACAAACTCCAGTCCCTTTCTTCTGTTTTTTTTCTAGAAATGTATTCCTGTGTATAAAATATAGAGCATCTTCCAAAGTGTTAAAAGTCCTCTGTCCTTCTGTAAAATGAGTCTTTATTTTTACTGGAAACAAAATTTGTGATTTCATATTGTTTTTTTTTAAGTCCTTTATAAGAGGAACACATGCTTCCCTTTAGACATACCTGAAGTTGAATAATCATTGTCAAATTTTATAATATTTTCTTTTATTTTAACTGGATAATTAGTTCATGCTGTTTTTAAAACAAGATCTTTATCTTGGCTGAAAAAGAATCTATGATCACTGACCTTGATGTAGGTATATTTTTCTTTATTGATGGTTGGAAAGTCATGTGTGTGCCTTCTCAATACCAAAGAAAGGCCTTCAGGTAGGTTCAATGTCTTAGGCATCCAGATGTTTAGAAACTGAATCATACTCTTTCCTTTTTCTCTGGGATACCATAAATAGTAATATTATTCCTTTTGGATCTGTTTTCTAGATCTTTAATTTGGGATACCATAAATAGTAATATTATTCCTTTTGGATCTGTTTTCTAGATCTTTAATTTTTCCCAAAATAAGTTATTTTGTTTTGGGAGAAATTCAGTATAATTCTCAATCTCAATTTTACTTTCTTTGAAAAAAAGTGATTGCCTCTTCTATATTTGAAATTTGTGAAGATTGTTGTTTAGGAGCTTCACTCAGCTCTAACTACCTGTTTTTTTTTACATTTCTACTTAATGTTATCTATTTTGCTTCCGATTTTATCCATCTTTGTAGAAAGTTCATTGATGTTGCTAAATATAGACTGAATGTCTCTCTCTCTTCATTGTATTGTCCTGTGCACTGGGTTTAGATTGATTCCTTCTGAAAGAATTAGTTTCTTGACAGGAAAGATCAATGAAAAGATTTCAAACTTATTTTTTCTTTCTTATTATTATTATTTTTCTTATTATTTCAGAAATAGTTTGAATATATATTTATCAAATTTTGAAATGTTTTCTTTGAATGTTTCTGTAAAAATCCTGTCAGAGATGTTAAAATAAAACGGTGCAAAACAGTGCTGTTAACTGCCCACCTTCTTGGCCACCCCCCCCCAAGGATATATATTCTTTGTATGCAATGTTTTGTGTATATATATATGTATGTATATATATATATATATATATATATATATATATATATATATATATATATGTGTGTGTGTGTGTGTGTGTGTACATGTATGTGTGTATATAGAGAGACAGAGTTTAAAATTTTAGTATTTCGAGATTATAAAGTCGAAAGTGCCGTTACACGAAACTGCATAATATTGCATACGTAAATGTTGAATCTGCCATTGTGTTGTCTCATTCTTGACATGCGGTTTGTGGATTTAGCTGATTCAGGTAAGTGGTGTTCTTGTAAGGGTATTGGGTAGGGATTTTAGTGTGTGTGTGTGTGTGTGTGTGTGTGTGTGTGTGTGTGTGTGTGTATGTGTGTGTGTGTAGTGGTGAGTTTTATGTGTTTTGCGTTTAGTGAGACCTCGGAATTATTATATATAAGTAGCGGGGGTGTGTGGGTGTTATAGGTAGGGTAGGTGTGTTTGTTTGTTATGTTGTGTTTGTGTGCATTGTTTTGTTTGTTGTAGTGTCATTAGGCAGGTGTATGTGTGCTTGTTTGTGTGTTGGTGTGTGTATATGAATGATCACGATTGTTGGTGTTGTTTTTTTGGGCTTTCGGCTTTATAGTTTCGAGTTACTAAAATTCAGTATTTTAGTATTTCAAGATTATAAAGTGAATCCCTATATATATGCATTGAAAATATTTTTGATATTTTGAATTTTAGATATTTTGATTTTTAGTCTTTTGAACTTTTGATCTTGTGACACAGACCCATATATATATATATATATGTGTGTGTGTGTGTGTGTGTGTGTGTGTGTGTGTGTAAAGTGATTTTCTTCTTTTCTTGTTCAGATGATTCAGAACTGTGCTGTTTAAGTTCACTCATTTTTACCTAAGCTGTAAGTTAGGTCAGGAAGGACAACTTGCAAACGGTGACTGTACGTAATGTTGATAAGAAGGTATTCAGTCAAGAAGCTAAAAGAAGTGCTTGTTATTCTGATGAAGTTGAGTGATATAGATAAAAGCACTTGATGCTGTACATTTATTTGTAATAAAGAGGCTTTTTGCCAGTACCATTTTAGCATCTTGACTGAATACCTCCTTATCAACATTATGTACAGTCACCATTTGGTGGTTCTTTTGTTAACTTTTGGTGACTTGGTTTATTACTTTACAACTTGACCTTTATTCCTAGGTGTCCCATCAGTTTTCAGTATCAGCTTTAGTCTTCTGAAATATTCCTTATTAAGGTTTGTTCTCATTTGTTCATTGCTACTTCTTCAGTTATTCTCAAATATTTATGCACTCCATCCTGTTCAAGTTCTTTCAAATCACACTCCTATCCCAGATTTATATTTTCTTGGTGCTGCAGTTTTCCTGTAGTAAATGTTGCTTTTGCACATTTATTGATACCAAATGTCCTCCTTATATAATCTGAGAAAGTTTTATCTATTCATAGTTGTGCTTTCAAAACAGTACAGATATACATACTGGATCGGTCAAGGCCCAGGTTAACAACGACCGCCACTAGTACTGTTGGCCAACAGGGTGCTGGCGGAAATTGGGCTACTGTTGGCCGAAGGAGGAGAAGAGGGGGAAGGCATGCCCGAAGGCAGGTAAAGGCTAGGACTGTGATAGTGAGGGTCGGAACTTTGAATTTTGGCAGTATGACTGGTATAGGGAGAGAGCTAGCTGATATGATGGACAGAAGGAACGTTGGTATATTGTGTGTGCAAGAGACCAGATGGAAGAGGAGCAAGGCTAGGTGTATCGGAGGTGGGTTTAAATTGCTTTATCATGGTGTGGATGGGAGGAAAAATGGCATAGGGGTTATCCTGAAGGAACATTATGCTAAGAGTGTTTGGAGGTGAAAAGAGTGTCAGATAGAGTGATGTTTATGAAGCTGGAATTTGATGGTGTAATGATGAATGTTGTTAGTGCATATGCTCCACAGGTTGGGTGTGCGATAGATGAGAAAGAAAGATTTTGGAGTGAGTTGGATGAAGTGGTGATGACTGTACCCAAGGGTGAGTGACTGGTGACTGGAGCAGATTACAATGGACATGTTGGGGAAGGGAGCAGAGGGGATGAGGAAGTGATGGGTAGGTATGGTGTTAAGCAAAGGAATGCAGAAGGTCAGATGGCAGTGGATTTTGCGAAAAGGATGGACATGGCTGTGGTGAATACATATTTTAACAAGAGGGAGGAGCATAGGTGACATACAAGAGTGGAGGAAGATGCTCACAGGTGGATTATATCTTGTGCAGAAGGGCCAGTCTGAAGGAGATTGGGGACTGTAAAATGGTGGCAGGGGAAAGTGTAGTTAGGCAGCATAGGATGGTTTGTAAGATGACATTGTGATCAAGAAGAGGAGGAGGAGTGTGAGGGCAGTACCAAGGATCAAATGGTGGAAATTGAAAAAAGGTAATTGTGAGGTGGAATTCAGGGAAGAGTTAAGACAGGCACTGGGTGGCAGTGAAGAGTTGCCGAATAGCTGGGTAACTACAGCAGAACTAGTAAGGGAGATGGCTGGAAAGTTGCTTGGTGTGACATCTGGAAAGAGGAAAGAGGACAAGGAGACCTGGTGGTGGAATGAAGAAGTACAGGAGAGTATACAGAGAAAGAGGCTGGCAAAGAAGAAGTGGGATTGGCAGAGAGATGAAGAAAGTAGACAAGAGTATAAGGAGATGAGGTGCATGGCAAAGAGAGAGGTGGTGAAGGCTAAGGATAAGGCATATGAAGAGTTGTATGAAAGGTTGGACATTAAGGAGGGAGAAAAGGACCTGTACCAATTGGCTAGACAGAGGGACCGAGCTAGTAAAGATGTGCAGCAGGTAAGGATGATAAAGGATAATGAGGGAAACGTACTCACAAGTGAGGAGAGTGTATTGAGCAGATGCAAAGAGTACTTTGAGGGGCTGATGAATGAAGAGAATGAGAGGGAGAGAAGGTTGGATGATGTGCGGATAGCTATGAAGAGAATGAAGAATGGAAAGGCCATTGGTCCAGATGACATACCTGTGGAAGCATGGAGACGTTTAGGTGAAATGGCAGTGGAGTTTTTAACTAGATTGTTTAGTGAAATTTTGGAAAGTGAGAGTATGCCTGAGGAATGGAGAAAAAGTGTTTTGGTACCTATTTTTAAGAATAAGGGTGATGTGCAGAGCTGCAGTAACTACAGAGGGATTAAATTGATCAGTCACAGCATGAAGTTATGGGAAAGAGTAGTGAAAGCTAGGTTAAAAAGGGAGGTGATGATTAGTGATCAGCAGTATGGTTTCATGCCAGGAAAGAGCACTACAGATGCGATGTTTGCTCTGAGAGTGTTGATGGAGAAGTACAGAGAAGGTCAGAAGGAGTTGCATTGTGTCTTTGTGGACTTAGAGAAAGCATATGACAGGGTGCCTAGAGAGGAGTTGTGGTATTGTATGAGGAAGTCGGGAGTGTCAGAGAAGTATGTAAGAATGGTACAGGATATATGTGAGGGTAGTGTGACAGTGGTGAGGTCTGTGGTGGGAGTAACGGATGAGTTTAAGGTGGAGGTGGGATTACATCAAGGATCATCTCAGAGCCCTTTCTTATTTGCAATGGTGATGGACAGGTTAACAGACGAGATCAGACAGGAGTCCCTGTGGATTGTGATGTTTGCAGATGACATTGTGATCTGTAGTGAGAGTAGGGAACAGGTGGAGGAGACCCTGGAGAGGTGGAGATTTGCTCTAGAGAGAAGAGGAATGAAGGTCAGCAGGACTAAAACAGAATATATGGGTGTGAATGAGGGAGGATAGAGGAATAGTGAGGATGCTAGGAGTAGAGGTGACGAAGGTGGATGAGTTTAAATACTTGAGATCAAAAGTTCAGAGTAATGGTGATTGTGGAAGAGAGGTGAAGAAGACAGTAGAGGCAGGATGGAGTGGGTGGAGAAGAGTGTCAGGAGTGATTTGTGACAGGTGAGTACCAGTAAGAGTGAAAGGGAAGGTCTACAAGAGGGTAGTGAGACCAGCTATGTTATAAGGGTTGGAGACAGTGGCATTGACAAAAAGGGCAGGAGTCAGAGCTGGACGTGGCAGAGTTAAAGATGTTAAGATTTGCACTGAGTGTGACAAGGGTGGACAGGATTAGGAATAAGTATATTAGAGGGTCAGCCCAGGTTGGAAGGTTTGGAGACAAAGCCAGAGAGGCAAGATTACGTTGGTTTGGACATGTGCTGAGGAGGGATGCAGAGTATATTGGAAAAAAGATGCTAAGGATGAAGCTGCCAGTTAACAAGAAAAGAAGAAGTTAGATGGCAGTTAAGATTAAAATCCAATATTTCTCCAGGTTTAAATGAGTATATAAACATCAAAGCCATCTTAACAGGAAAGGCAAATATACTTTGAAAATGGCATAAATATATTTTCAACACATCAGATGTAACCATACATTTTACATCAACTTACCCATGAAATAATGTTGTAGACTATTCCTTTGTTTATTTCCTTTGTTTATTTATATTTTTAACAAAAATTTTTCATTATGCATTATTTTTTAATCTGTTAGAAGTGTGTGTATACATACAAACAACCACCAACATGTTCTTGTTTCTTTAAATTTTGAATGTTCAGTATCTTTAGAATTTTATTGATTAATTGTTTTATTAATGTGAAGATTTCATTGGTTAAACATTTTTTATAAATTATGTCAGTTATAGTGGGACTTTATCTGATGAAGTTTGTTTTATGCAGACGAAAGCGCTCATATGAATTGTATTTTACATTAAAGGATTGGACTTCTCAGCAGGTGAACTGTGTTTTGTTACCAAGAAAAGAAGAAGGCCTAAGATAAGGTTTATGGATGTGGTGAGAGAGGACATGCAGGTGGTTGGTGTGACAGAGCAAGATGCAGAGGACAGGAAGAAATGGAAACAGATGATCCGCTGTGGCGACCCCTATGGGAGCAGCCGAAAGAAGAAGAAGAGTTGTGCTTTCAAAACCTCATTGGATGAACTATACAGTGTAAAATCATCCTTGAAAATTAGATGAGATGTCTTTGAAAATGGATGGTTTCTGGAAGTTAAGCTGTAACTGTGTCATTGTCTATTAAGTAAACAACTTAATGAATTAAGAGCAAGACAAAGCAGCAGTGACAACAACAAATCACCTTGAAATATCCTCCTTTGAATTTTTATCCTGGGACAGTAATTTCATGGTGGTAGAAAGTGGTTTGCCATTGTTTCATAGTCAATGCAGTGTAATAGTTCAGTGCAGAGTGTGTTTTATGCACCTGTAAGCATTCCATAATCCATGAATGTGGGATGCTGTTAAATGCATTTTTTTTCTTGCAATCTATTCTTGCCGTAGTACAATTCTTTTACTTTATAGCACTCTGATATGGCTTTATTTACTAATAATTACGTTTTTGTTTCATATGACTTTCTTTTATTATCATTTTGTTCTGTTACTGTGACTTTTTTTATGTCTATCATCTCCGCATCACTTCTAGTGTATAATTTATATAGTGTTCAAAGGGTAATGGAAAGTTATTGATCTGTATATTTCTTAGGATGGCTTGCAGACAGTTTCAGTCTTAAGGAAGGCTATGTTTCTTTCTGTGTATAACCATTGGTCTGTTTGGAATGTGCATATAAGTATTTTTTTTCTCAGAGCTAAATCCTTCCATAAGGATATTAATGCATTTAACCAGAAATTAAGTACTACATTTGCACCCAGAGTTTTCCATTTAAAATCTTTTTATAATTTTGTCTAAATTTCTTTGTACGCTACTTCTGTTTTATAACTTCAATATTTTGACTTTTCTACCCATTTGACAACTTTGTTATATTCAAAAGGGTCCTCATAAATGTTTCTCCAAAATGCACATATCTCTTCTTCTTTGTCTTTTTCTTCTTTTGTGTTTCTATTGCTTTTCATAGGTTCATAGGTAGGTACTAGGCTATTGGCTCTAGGGCCTATATAAGCCTATCCAAAACGTACCCTGGCTTTCGCCACCCAAGAAAATTATTTTCCTGTGCCACTGTCGAGCAGAGCCACAGAAGTGATCCCCAGGGTGAATTTCCTATCTCCCATCCAGTCATCAAGATTTTTCTTGAAGAGTGCTAATGAGGAGCTTTGTTTGATATAGATAGGTAGTTTGTTCCAGAGTATGGAAAGTCTCTGAGACAGGAATCTATCACTCCAGCATGTTCTGTTTATTGTGGTGACAAGGTTTAGGTCCCTAGAGCATGTAGCTCAGAGGGATTGGGATTTCTTTAAGTGGAGCATGTCCAAAAGCTCTGGGTTTGACATAGCTTTGTATGTTAGGCGATCTCTGTCTAACATACAAAGCTATGTTAGACGGAGATCGCCTCTGAGTAGGTGATCTCTGTCTAACATAGCTTTGTATGTTAGACAGAGATCGCCTAACATAGCTTTGTATGTTAGACAGAGATCGCCTCTGAGTAGGTGATATGTGATGGAGTAAAGCTGCAGTTTTTTTAGACAGTCTGAGTAGGGCATCTGTTTGAGGTTGGTAATACTCTTTGTGAGGTATTTCTGCAGCCTTTCCAGTTGTTGTAGATGTCTTGTGAGGTACATACCAAAAGGGGCATTGTACTCTATAATGGGTCTAATAAGTGATGAGTAAAGGGGAACAATGACCTCTTTTTTCCTGGATGAAAAAACTTTTGTGATGAGGTGTGCCACATAGAAGGATTTCCTGACTACTGTGGCAATGTGATTATCAAAGGAGAGACTACTGTCCACCTGTGTCCCAAGGTCTCTTATCACACTTTCAGTGTTAAGTAGACTACCACCTATGTGGTAGTTCATGGGTACAGAGTTTTTACCAAAAGGGATGACAATGCACTTTTTGGCATTGAGCTTGAGGCCATGGCTTTGACACCAGGCATCTGTCTCAATGAGGAACTTTTGGAGGATGTCCACATCTTTTGGAGTTTTGATTATGGCTCCTAGTTTGCAGTCATCTGCGAACTTCATTAAACAAAGACCTTCTGTGTTAGCCTGTACTTCAGAGATGTAGATACCAAACAGGAGAGGACCCAGGACCGAAACCTGTGGTACTCCACTTGTCACTGGTCTGAAGTTGGATTTGGAGTCTGCTACTTTCACAGTGTGGGTTCTGTCAGTGAGCCAGATGGCAACCCATCTTGTGACATAGGGATTTATACCTAGTTTAGTGAGTTTATCTATAATTCCAGAGTGGGGGATGGTGTTGAAAGCCTTGACGAGATCTAGATAGGCTATGTGAACCACATTACCTCATCTAGGGCTTTGGTGACTGCTTCAAAGAAGTCTATCAGGTTTAGGAGACATGATCTGCCTTTTACAAACCTGAACTGGGTGGGGTCCGGAGTTTGGAGATTACCAATGTCATTTTTTATAAGTTCCATGATGATACGTTCCATAACCTTGCAGACCAGGCTTGTCAGGCTAATGGGGTGGTAGTGTCTGGGATCCATGGTGGCTCCCCCTTTGTGGAGTGGGATAACCGTCGCTTTGCACCATTCAATGGGCACATAGCCTGAGGTGAGGCTATGATTGAACATGGTACTTAGGTGTGGTGCCAGTTTGTTCTGTAGTTCATATAGAATGCAGCCTGGGATGTTGTCAGGTCCCATGGATGCTGTGTTCTTGGCTTTGGAGAGGGTGTTTTTTACCTGTGCAGCCGTGATTACAGGAACTTTGCATTCTTCCGGTATAGAGATGGGCCCTTTAGGGGGTGAAAGGGGGGTAAAGTTAGCACTGAACCTATCTGCCAAGATGTTGGCAGTATCCGTAGGTTCTGTATATTTAGTGCCATTGTGCTGTAACTCAGAGCAGATGTGAGTGTAGCTATTGAGATTCTTGACATAGCTATAGAATGCTTTGTGGTTGTCTTTAGATTTTGTTTTCGTAACTAGCTTTGGAAGATTTTATGAGGGATCTCAGCTTCTTACTGAGGCTGACGAGGGAGTTCCTCCAGTCATGGGATTTTACTCTTTTTTGCAACAGTTTCTTTCTTCTGTTGTAGAGTTTGTTTATGGGAGGGGACCACCAGATTGGCATCCTTTTTTTGGAGGATAGCATCTTGGCTCTGTTAGGGATTGCACAATCCATGCACTCGTGTAAGTGCTTATAAAGTGCATTTGTGTAGGATTCAGCAGTCATACCGCTATTGTCCATCAGCATGGGTGTCATGAAGTTTGATACTTCTGTCCTAAGAAGCGCGAAGTTGGCTTTGGAGAAATCTTTTATGGTGGTTTCCTTAATGGGGGGGTGGGGGACAGATGTGAATGTCTAGAGTGATTAGTTTGTGGTCGGATCTGACCAACGAGGAATTGACCTCTGGTGTGGAGCACCGGTTGCCCATGCTGGTTATGACCAGGTCTAGGATATTGCTGCCCCTGGTGGGGGTGTAGATAAGTTGATCCAAGGCATTGGAATTTATGAATTCCAGAAAACGAGCACAAGAGTTGGTACATGATTAGTTTTCCCAGTTAATGGTGGGGTAGTTGAAATCACCCATTATTAAGGTGTTAGGTTGTATCATAATATTTTCCAGTGTATCAAGAAATGAGTGGGAATCCTGGGGCATGGTGGGGGATCTGTAGCAAGCTACAGTTTGGATTGCGGTCTTGCCCAGAGTTAGTTGCACTTGGATAACCTTGGATGCATTATGCAGTTATAACAAGGATGTGTGCTTTCCTTCTGAATGGTCTCAACCTTACTGTTTTCCAGTCCTCTATAAAACCTTTTTGGGTCATCAGTAAATTGGTTGCTTTGCAGTTTTGCTTTATATTTATCTACACACTTTCTAAGTTTTATATATTTATTTGTTTGTTTACTTAGGTAGTACACTGATCACAATAGACCATTTGTAGGCACAGCCCAAGATTTTCTGCTTATGCTGATATTTTTAGTTTATTATTGGAAATAGTGTATGATAAATCCTTGTTTGTTTTGATAATTTATAATGCTTTTACCACATATATCTTTCTATGAATTTTTGATGATCTGTTCTGTTTTCTGTATTCTCCTAACAGAGATACTTCTTGTATTACTCGAATTATAGATTTCTCTAGTTGATGCTTCCATAGTGGCATTCATCTTGTTTCCTTCCTTTCCTCTGTTATTCTACATTTTTCCCTGTGACACGTTGTCAGCTTAGCTGCACAGTAGTATAGCCTCCTTATTTATATCACTACAATAGTAGTTTACTTAGCAATGTTAGCTAAACAGTTTTGAATGAGCGTGAAGGTGTAGGTATGTCATTCCTAAGTGCTGATATTAATCTGTCTATTAGTAATAGGAATAATGATAAGTCCCAGGTCAGTCACATCAGGTATATTATGAAATATAGAACACACACTAGATACATTCAACAGAATATAAGAAGGAAAAGGGCTGTATTGCAATCTAATCCAGATATTAGGAGTATTTTAGGTGAGGCTCCTAAATTTGCATATAAAAGGGAAAAGAACGTAAGGCAATTATTATGTTGCAAGGATATGAATTATGATATTAAGGTTAAGACCATTCAGAAGAAAAGCACACATCCTTGTTATAACTGCATCTTCTGTAATGAGATTAATACAGATCTTTTATGTCAACATCCCATCACTAAGAAAATGTTTGAATTCAAAGTTTATGCTACCTGCTCTACAGAGAATGTCATATATCTTGCAAATTGTGTAGCCTGTAGTAATCTTTATATATGGAAAACAAACCAGAAATTAAAACAACATATTTGTTCACACTTGTCAGACATACGGAGAGTCATTGAAACAAACGCATTGTATAAACATATGCAGAGTATGGGAGGTAACCATAAATTTAAATTTCAAGTCATTCAGATAATTTATCCAGGGGTACATGGGGGAGATATCAAGACAAAAACAGACATGGCCGAGTACAAGGGGATAATATATTTTACAGAAGATACTAATTCTGGCCTTAACTATCAGAATAGTATTAATCCCGTATTAAAAATTAGACAGGACTGTTTATAAATGTTACCTGGGCAGTGTGTATATACATTTGTTTTAACTGTGTTTTTTTTAAATTAATTATTAGTAAATTATGTACTGCATTCTCTGCATACATTAGGTATACATGTAGCCTATTTAGATGTTTTTAGATATGTATGTATATGTACTGAGATGCAGATTTGAAGTTTGAAATACTTTGTAATTGCTTTATATCACGTGATACTAAGTTGTGTTTTGATAGGTGGTTGACTCTATAAAATAAGATTTTTCAGTTTGTGTTTTTATGCATTGAGAAAGAGCTTTGCTCGAAAGCTTTGCAAATTGTGGCTATTTTATTAAATCAATTGACGGTGTGTTCCTCTTTTTTTCTGGTGTTATTTAATATTATTTTGTGGAACACTGTAGTTTCCAGATGTGAGTTTTTGTTGTGTGTTGTCAGTATCAAACTCCTAACACACTGTATGAAAATGGTAGAGAGGGTAATTAATAAACAAAATACATATAGCAATAAAAAGAATGATGGGACATGAGCACTTTGGATTCAGATCAGGATGCAACACAACAGCACATCAGTAAACAGGTTGGGAGAGCTCATAAAGCTGTTGCATGCAGATGAAGTGGCTTTACAAGCAGACTCTGAACAAGAACTTCAGCAAATTATAGTGGAATGAAATGCAAAAGTGAAGGCACATAGGAAGAAACTGACTACAAACAACACAGTTGTCATGGTTGAAAATGGATAAAATCATGAGAAGCTGAAAATTAAAATAGAATAGAAAATAGTGAAACAGATCAGTAGCTTTAATTATCTGGGAGGGTTGGTTGAGTAGAAAGAAAGTCTGAATGAGGAGATCAAAGCTGGTATCCGTAGGGTTACAGCCATCTGACACAGGATGTTTGGAGTATGGTGTGACATAAAATACTAGTTTTGCTGAAAACTAAGGTGTAGAAAACAATGGTTTGAACAGTACTACTGTATGGTACAGAAACCTGGGTAGTAAAGGCAGAGCAGTCAAGGTAACTAAAGGTGAAGGAGATGAAATTGCTGAGGTGGAAGGTAGAATGTACACTGTGGGACAGGCAAAGAAGTAAGGTAATCAGAGCAGAAACCAAAGTAGGTCCAGTTGCAGAAAAGGTCAAAGAGAAGAGATTACAGTGGTTCAGGGACATGGAAGGAAAAAAGGAGATAATCTGGTGATGAAGACTTGGGAGAGATAGGAAGAAGGCAAGAGGAAATAAGGGTATCCTGTAAAGAGTTGGATGTATTGTGCGAGAGAAGACCTGCAACAGTCAGGCATGACTGTTGAAAGATGTAGGAGAGTGGAATTGGATAGAAAGAGATGGGGAAAGTTGATGCAACACCCCAACCCCATGTAGAAAATGGGAAATAGGGGACTGATGATGGTGGTAATGATAATTTGTGATCTTATTTTTTGTATTGTGAAATTCACCATATGCTTGTGTCTTTCTCTGTATTTCTCTTCAAATATTTTTGAAGCTTCTTATTGATTAGTTTGGAATTCTTTTTGCATAAATAGTGCACCATATCAGATAATCCTTTTCTTTCCCATGTCCATGTTTCTTTTTTATAATTTTTGATAATGTCTGTTTTTGTTATTGATCTTGTCTAACTTCCTGTGTTGTTTTCTTTTAAAAGTGACCCCAAGTTTTTTTTTTTTTATCTGTGTAATATTTTCTTCTGTTCTGATGCATTAAGGAGCGTAAATTACTATCTGTATATTTAACAGTTGTTCTTGTGTACATATTTTTCTTTCCTGTAATTTCTTTCTTATTCTTACTCTTACTGCAAATTTTTTATCTGGAAGTTCTGTTTTTATTTATTTTACTTTATTTTATTTTATTTCATAATAGTAACAAAAACATAATTTCTTCCTTTGCCTCAACACTCTGCTTTAGTGTCTCAGTGTCTCTTACTTGGCCTGTCGATTTTTGCATTTTTTTGGGTAGTGCTATTTCCTTCTATGACAAATGGGCCACCCTCACACTGAGACACATGTTCTGAGGGTTCTATACTGCCTTCTTTTGTATTAGTCCTGGAACCAGTGCATAATCCAGGAGTGGGGACTTTTTTATCCTGGGACATGTGCACCCAGTCTTGTATTTTTTCTTTTTTGACATACCTCATTCTTTAGTAAAATAGAGCCTTTATATCAGTGTTGTCTTAGAGAGATTTTGTAAAAACAGGGTCCATCATGTGAAGGTGCCCACCCAGACTTTAGGATTAAATCAGGTCTAGCAATACTACTCTCATTTTCTTGCTGATTCAATCTCTGACTCCACTCATACACCATACTTCTCTCTTTTTTAATTTCTCCACATATTTTGGGTTTCTAATACCATGATGGGAATGGACCCCATTCCTAAGTCAAAGTATGATTAAAGTTCATGAAATTACCATTGTTTCAATCTTTGATGTCAGCCAGAAGTGCTCTTTGCAGCACCCACAATGTGCCCAGTAATGACTCCTTCTGCAATTTGTATGGAGTTACATATATCGGTAACATATCTAAATACGATTGTAGATTCTTTTTTATAGACCTGTTGCTCCTACAAAAATTGGAACTGTTTAGGTATCTTTCTTCCACATTGCTCTCATTTCTGTCTGCAAATCCTGATATTCTATGACTTTGTGCCTCTCAGTACACAAGACACTGTTGTCACTGGGTATAGCGATTTCAATGATAAATGCTACTTTTGTCGTCTTTGCATGAACTACTATATCTGGTTTTCTTGCATCTGGCTTTTGAACTGTTGGTAATGGGTGATCCCATGTGATGTAGACTTCATCATTTTGTATGATGCTTTGTGGCTCATGTTTTCAGTGTTTTTCAGCTACCTCAGTATTATAATGTTTGCATAATCCCCAGTGCAACAGTCTTGCCACATTATTATGCCTTTCAGTATACAGTCCTTCTGCCATTAGTATGTCACAACCAGCAACAAGGTGTGCAACTATTTTCAGTTCTGATTTACAAAACCTACATTTGTTTGTTTCTCCTACATGTTCAATGGAGTTTGTAAACCAGCGTATACATAGTCCACTATCTTGGGCCACCAATATTAACCTTTCATCCTTTGGTTTAAATTCACCTCTCCTTAACCATTCCTTCATTCAGTCCTGATGAACATAAGGTTGTTCCAGGAGTTTTCTATGCTTGCAACTATACTTATGCATTTTCCACATTTCTTGCCTTCTCATCTGATCCTTCACCTTATATTCTTTCTTTTGATTTTTGGCACATTCAGTCGCTGCCTGATTTTTATCTACTTCTGGTTTGATTTCCATTCCCGCTTGACACTGACATGCTTCTGCTAGACAATGAAGGGAAGTCATCTTAGATTTATTCTCCTCGTGATTCAAACATTTCACTGTGTTTGGGTCTTGTGAGTTCAGCAGATATGTATGCAGTCCCATGATTGCAGATCTATACATGTAATCAATTTCAAGTAGGCCCATACCTCATTCAGAACGGGGAATATATATAATCTTGGTGTGCATTGATTTTTATAAATCATTTGTTGAACATGAAACATCCTTCTTGTTTTCCTGTCTAATCTATCCAACACGTTTTGGGGCCAGTCAATCAATCCAAAACTGTAAGTTAGGACAGGAAGAGCAAACTGGTTTATAGCTTGAACTTTGTTACTAGATGTCATTGCTGTTTTCAGGATTAATTTAAGTCTTCTAATATATTCCTTACTGAGTTTTATTCACATTTGTTCATGTTTCATTGTTGATCCTTTATCAATTCCCAAATATTTATATAGTTCCTCTTGCTCAAGTTCTTTTATAAAATTTGTTTTTTGTTTTTCATTCTTATCCCAAACTGATGTTTTCTCGGTGCTGCAGCTTTCCTGCTTTAAAGGTTGCATTTGCACATTTATCAAGACCAAATGACATTCTTATATCATCTGAAAGATTTTTGACTACTTGCAGTTGTGCTTTCAGTTCCTCATCTGATGAGCTATACAGTTTTAAATCTTGACAAATAGAAGATGAGAAGTCTTTACACGTTTTTGCTTTCTGGGAGCAAAAATTGTAGCCATGGTCTAATCTGTTAAACAGACAGCCTAATGGATTAATGGCAGGGCAAAAGAGCAGTGATGACCGAGAGTCACCCTGGAATATCCACCTTTGGATTTTTATCCCTGGAATAGTAATTTGTCTTTTACCATGGCTTAACTGCAAAGTGGTTTGCCACTGTTTCATGGTTGCTGTGATATGGTTTATCAGTGTTGGGTGTATCTTATATATTTTTAAGCAATCTTTTATCCATGAATGTGGAATACTGTCAAATACTTTTTTGTAGTCTATCCATGTCATACTTAGATTCTTCCCTTTTTTACAGTTCTCCACTATGAGTTTATTTAACAACAAATGATCCTTTATTCCTTTATATGACTTTCTTTTATTACCCTTTTGTTCTAGTGCCATAATTAAGTTATCTTCTAAATTAGTATAAACTCTGTCGGCATCAGTTCCAGTGTATAGTTTATACACCAACGGAAGGCAAGTTACTGGTTTATAATTTTTAGGGTAGCTTGCAGGTTCACTGTTAAGTAGGAGCATTGTTTTTCATGTTGTTAGCCAGGCTGGTGTATGTTCGGGGTGTGTATATAAGTAGTTCTTACCCATGCTTAAATCTTCATGCAATGATGTTAATACTTTTAGCCAGAATTTAGTTACTGCATCTAGGCCTGGGGTTTTCCATTTTGAGGCTTTTCTTAACTTTGTTTAAATCTGTCTGGCCATTACTTTATCCCATTTCATATCCTGTATATTTGAACTTCTTAGATCTTTTACTTATTCTAACCATTTAACATCTTTGTTATGTATCACAGGATCTTCATAAATATTTCTCCAAAATGTATCTATTTCTTCATTTTTTGTTGTTTTTGAATTCCTTTTATCTTGTTTCCCAATTCTGTATAAAACTTTTTAGGGTCATCAATAAATTGCTTATTTTGTACTTTTCCTTTATATTTATCTGTGTATCTTCTAAGTTTTTCTGCCTGTGCTGATATTTTTAGTTTATTATTTGCAATAGTGTATGATAAGTCCTGAGCCATTATAATACCTGCGCATTGCTTTTATCACGTCTATCTTTCTGAGTATTTTTGTTGATCTGTTCCCTCTTCTATACTCTTCTAACAGTGACACTTCTTGTCTTAATTGCTTTATAGCTTTCAGTATTCAGTACTTCCATGATGGCATTCAATTTCTCTCCATTCTTTCCCTTACTATCCTGTGTTCTTCAGTAGGACTTTATCTGTTATTAATTTGGCTGCACAGTAGTGTATCCTATTTCTGTTATGTTGCATGATTTCTATGGACAGTCCTAATTCTGTGTTCATTTGTTTTACGAAACTTCTAACTTTTTGGGTTATATTGACATTCTGCAGTTTATTTCTTTCATTGATCTTAATATGTCTATCCATCTGTATTAAATCAAGCAGCTCTTCTCCTAGATCATTTTCATCTAAATTGAGGGCACATTCTTTGTTCGCCATTTCTTGTGGGCATTCTATAGAAAGTTCAAGAGCTTCTTCCTGTGCCATGTTCTGTTCAGTTTCACCCTGTGTTATCCATTGCTCCTTCATATGGGAACTCACTGGCCTATCACTCCATGACATTGACTGTGTCAGAATTGCCACAGTTTCCTGTTATTTCCCTTGCTGTATAGCTCCAGCTGAACCTTTGTACCGGTTTCCTCTGGAAGGCTCCAAAGTATCTTCATATGTCAACTAATTAGATGCTTTTTGCTCCACTGGTTTCTCCTTAATTTGGGTGTCCATTGCTCTTGCTTGTGTTGTTATCTGAGTTAAATTTTCTACACTAAATCCTTCACTTTGCAGGTAATCCATAACCTCATTTTCTATTTCTTTAACTTCTACATTGCTAATCCTCTTTTCTGCTTTTCATCTTTGTTTTCTTATTTTTTTGTATTATAAAATTTTCCATACCCAGATGTCTTTGCCTATATTTCTCTTCAAATATATTTGGTGCTGTTCTTTCTGCATTGTTTAGTTTTGCTTTCTCCTTTACATAAATATTGTACCATGTTAAATCTCTTTTTCTTTCCTGTGTCCGTATTTCTTCTTCAGATGTCTCCTGCTCCTCATGTTTCTCCTTACTTTAGGGACTAGTTGTTCCATCATGCTGTGATAT